>NC_061867.1:39209587-39363741 GCF_907164915.1 Impatiens glandulifera
GCCGCTTCTGTTCGGCGTAATGATGTCCCGGTCTTTTTTGTGCGCATGTTATTATCAAATAAAAAATCTATTTTATTATAATTATTTTGTAACATTGTTAAATTAAAAAATAAAATAATTTTATTTTATTTGTATTTAATATTAAAAATTAATTGAATTATATATAAATATTTAAGATTGACTAAATTATATTAAAAAGTTTAAATGTAAACAAATAAAAAAAATTAAGTCATGCTATATTTTATTAAATATTAATTTTTGTTAAACAAATTTTTTATTTTTTATTTTTAAGAAAATTAATAATTCTTACAAAGATGCTTAACAAAAAGTATTAATAATGCATTGGTGGGAGAGAAATGGTATAGGAATTGAAATGGAAGAGTTTGTTTTAAAATATTTAATGTAATGAAAAAAATTAGATATAAAATTTAAATTGGGATAGAACTTAGAAGTATGAATATCTATATTATATATATATAATGATACTTAATTTTTAAAGTCTTCGGATTGCCGGGTCGAGAGTTGTGGTTAATTTGGATATATGTGAGAGTAAATGGATACTTGAGTCGGATTGTGGGTTGACCCGCCCATAAACTTAAAACGATTAAAAATAAAATTAAAAATACTATAGGTATGGTTTGAACTTGCAACATAACAAAACAAGTACAACCTTTTAACAAACTAGGCTAATAACACTTTATATTTTAAATTCAACCCAAAATTTGATAAACGCGCGACATTTTAACAATATAAGTTCAACTTTTTAACTAACTAATCTATATATATATATAATGATGCTTAATTTTTAAAGTGTCCGGATTGCCGGGTCGAGAGGTGTGGTTAATTTGGATATATGTGAGAGTAAATGGATACTTGAGTCGGATTGTGGGTTGACCCACCCATAAAAATGTTACCGTAATATTTTTTTCACGGTTTTTTATATTATTACTCGTGCAAATGCACGGGATACATGCTAGTTGTATTTATGATATGACCAGAGTATAAATTAAGTTGGATTATAGATATAAGGTTTCCTTGTATAATTTAATTTGAAATTATTTTTTATATATTTAATTTTATTTTTAATTTTAAATATCTAAAATTATTTAAAATGTTATAATATTCGTTAATTTTGGTTGAATATATATATATATATATATATATATATATATATATATATATATATATATATATATATATATATATATATATATATATATATATATATATATATATATATATCGTATTTATTTTTTATTTTTCTATATCTTATTGCACGCAAGACTCTCACCTCCATCTTCGGATTACTTCTTCAGCTCCATTCTCAAATGATGATACAATTATTTCGCTCCATTTTCAAACAATGATATTGCACACTAAGAAGACAATCGATCATCTTTAGAGACACATGCTCTCCTCCATCTACTTCGTATGCATCACTTCAAAATAATTCAAATGCATTTGCTCGATAAAATCAATATATATTTGAACTCTCATACCGTAACGAATTAATGAAATGCGGTGAAACTCATACTATGTTTTGAATCGATCGATGAATGGATCGAAAGTGAGATTAAATGTAATTTGATATAAAGACGAAATAAGTCCTAACTCAAAAGTCAAATCTAAATCTATGAAACGCAACTTTGAAAGAACTTTATTAAGAAAAGTTCGAGATTCGAAAATTTTCAACCTCAATTTGCGTGTTAAAATATTTTTAATAAAGTATTATTTAAAAGATTTATAAAGTATGTCTTGACATTTTGAAATTAATTATAACAATAATTAATTTTAATCAAATTTTAAATAAATTTTTTAATTTAAAATAATCAAATTAAAATTTGATTAAATAAATATGTATTTAAATTAATTAAAAATAATTTATTTAAAAGATAACTTATTTGTTAAAAGTCGCCAATTGATTTTTAAAATTAATAAAATTATACCTCTACAAACTTATATTTGACAAGAATCTCTTTTAAGTTAGGTATTTGGTGATACACAGGAAATGGATTTCGCACGATGTCTTCCGTACCCATTAAAGAACAATCTTTACTTTATAAAATATTTTTTTTGAAAATTGGTTTAATTTACGTTTTATTTAACAAATTATTATTCAAGTCCTAGATATGCACATGTTTTTCTTGTATTTAAAATTGTAGAACAATATTTAAATGCTAGTACTGAGGTTGATGTTGGCGATTGATGAGGAAAGTACCTAAACAATATCAGTTTTAAGTCATTAAGAAATAAATCTCAAACGGGCCCTTATCAAAATATTTTTTTATGAAAATATTTTGAAATTGTTTCCCATTTTTCTTAGATTTTGAGAAAAATAGTTTAGGGTTCCAAAATTTAAAAAATAATTTTGAAATTATAAAATTTATACCAAACAGGCCCTAAGATTGGCCTTCTTGGTTTTTGGTGCGATTTTTCTCGGTCTTAGGCTAAAACCCTCGGTCCTAGATCGAGATCCCTCGGTCGAGGTGCGGTGGGCTCTTAGTTGGGTGCGGGAGGCTCTCAGTCCTGGGCTTGGATTCCTTAGTAAATGGCGAGATTCATCGGTCGGGGTGTGAATAGTTCTCGGTCCTAGGCTAGGAATCCTCGATCGGGTGCGAGATTCTTTGGTTGAGGTGCGAGGAGCTCTTTAGTCTGGGGCTAAGTTTCCTCGGTCGAGTGTAAGGGAGGGTTCGATTTTCCCGGTCTTAGATCGAACCCTAGTTGAGCCCTCGATCGGACGTCAAGAACATCAAACTACAAGTTTGATGTTTTTGACTAGGGCTTTAATCCTTTGATCCAAGGCATGGAAAGCTTCACCTAGTCTCATTGATCATTTATAACATCATCCCGATGCATAATTCGATCGGGATGATGTCACACTCAAGTCAAATAGTTATGATACAAAAAAATATATTTTTGAGTTGTAAAGTTTAATGAAACGTAAGGAGCTTGTCAATAGCTTATGTTAGATAAAATTAGACCGGTTAATAGAACTTAACACAAACAAATCTCCTATGCAGGAACAGACAAAGAACCGAACCGGTCAAATCACTGAACCGGTTAAGAAACTCAACCGGTCAAACACCTAAACTGACCAGAAACATGACCGCACAAAGAAGGCAAGATCGGTCAAAATAAGAAGGCCGGAAACACTAGACAGTCGCCAAGGAATAACCGGAAGCCATCCGGTTAACATAAATAACCGACCAGCATAAGAAGATACTTCGGGTATCTGTTGAGAATGATACCAAAGGAACAGACTGAACATTCCCATATCCATACAAGTCTGAGGACAGTCTGCAGGCTGCAGAAGACAGTCCTACAAGATCTTTCTACTTCAGGATAAATCAGAAAGACAATCTCCCAAGTACAGACAACTGTCTAACCGACAGTTACCATATTGAGTAAAAGACAAACCTAGCCGGTTTGACCTACATACTGGAAGAACAGACCGCCAGGTCTGAATCACTGAACCTCTGCTCAACCAATCAAATTCAAGGAAATGAAATGTGACCGTTGGCACATTTCACCTATAAAAGGAGGAGCTTAAGAGGAGTAAATGTGGGACACAGTGGACAATTAATTTACAAGTGATAAGATTGTGTTCTATCTCTAGAAAGCTTAAGTGCTAAGTTGAAATGTGTATTTACAATTTCGGTTAAAATTGTACGGGTGTTATCGAGCAGGAAATAAGTCTCGATCGGATTGTGTTTGTATTCCTTAGTGAATATCCTTCTCGCGGTTTCGAGAGGAAGGGGTGACGTAAGAGTATTATCTCCGAACATCCATAAAAACCTGTCTTGTTATTTACTTTCTGCCGGTTCTATATTCTAACCGATCTGTACTAACCTATTTACACCGCTACGACCGACTCTACATTACCTAAACCGAATCACTAAGATCCACAACCGACCCAACAACTTCCAAACCTGTCTTATCCAAAACCGGTTCTGCCTATCTCGTGAGTGTGCTGCTTCAACCTGAAACAAGCTTCTTCCGCGCTTGAACCTGGTTCAAGGGTTTGTGACAGTTTGTGTAGTATTGAAACCCTGGTATTAATCTCTAACCGGATTAATCACCACCCTTTGAGTGAGACGCGCTAACCGGTCCAGACCCCGGTCCTCCAGCCGCGACCTAGATCCTAACAGCTTACTTATGCTTCATATGGTTGAATGAAACCAAAACATGAACACTGACGGTTCGTTTTAACCAATTCAAGAATTAAAATTTGAGTAATTGGAGGGTGACTTCCTTGTTCAACAAAGTGGGTTTACTTTCTCAATTCGAGAGTTCCCTACTAGGTAGGTTGTATGAATTGGGGGTTTATACCCATATATAATTTCGAGGGAGAAATATGAGTGGTTGAATGAAAGTTGGTGTTGTACCACCATTCTATAAGGGGAAACCAATGATGTCACTAATGCGGGCATTGTCCTGCCATACAATGTAGATATGTCCCTAGAAAACGGTTGACGACTTCCGTTTGGCCTCAGATTGTGGATGGTAAGCTGAAAAAAGAGCTCGATGCACACCTTGCATTTTGAGGAACTCTCGCTAGAACATGCTAATAAAATATTTGTCTCGATCACTTATTATTAATAACAGCATTCCATGGAGTTTGAAGACGTTGTCCAAGAATACTTATGTAGTCTTGTTAGTTGTGAAAGGGTGGTGTAACCCCCACGAAGTGTGATATTTTGGATAGGCGATCAACCACCACAAAAATCATTGTTTTCCCTACTTTAAATAAATGTTCTAAGAAATCCATAGATATTGATTTCCATAATTTATTAGGAATAGGCAGCGGTGGTAGAAGACCCTTCGGAGCCTGAGTTTCTCCTTTGTTTCTTTGACATACATCGCATGACCGGATATATTCCCTAACAATGAAAATTAAACTATTCAACTCTTCATCTCATTGTTTTATGCATATAAGCACAAACCTTTTATTTATTTTTGTCTTAATCACACGTATTCCACAACCTACACACATCTCATCACATAATTAAAATTTTCAAAATTGAAAAGTGTATTTGAATATAAGAGGAAAACTCAATGATGAAAGTATTGTTTAGTTTGATAGATAAGATTGATTATAATCCAAACCTTATTAAATTGGTTAATATTTATTAAGACCCTAATTGGACTATATATCTAAGGTATTGGAAATATTGTATTTCCAACATTATATGTCCACCAGTTTATATATAACTTTGTGTTGGATTTTGGGCTTATATTTTATTAGAGTTTATATATTGTAATGGGGCTTTAAACATTTAATGAGCTTAAAGTAGTAGTTTAGTCATTATGACTTTTGATATACTCCTATAAATAAAGACGTTGTAACCTAAAGTAATTGGACCATTATTTAATGAAAAATCTATAAAATGGACAACTTCCCGAGGATGTAGTCATTTGTTGGCTGAACCTCGTTATATATTGTGTTTCTTATTCTTTATCACCACTCTATCTCTATATCTTTTTTATCGTGTGTTTAGATTAAATTTTTTCTCAACAAGTGGTATCAGAGCATTTTTTAGAATATTTATCATATTATATTTTTGAAGATATGACGTAAACCTTAATCACCATTGAAGAAGTTGTTGCAAATTTGTGCTTTTGTTGAAGATTGTTGGTTGTTTGAGAAAACAACATTGGTTGTAGAAGAATTAACAGTTGTGAAGATTTTAGTTGAAATCTTAAATTGATAAGAAGATCTCAACATTTGTTAAAAGTTTTCTCAATTCTGTGTCACGATGTCTTGAGAAAAAGAGAGAAGAAGACAACATGCTTTTTGTTCTTCTCAAAAACGCCAAAGGACGCAGATGAAAAAAAGTCGCCGTGTAATTGTGTAAGCAACAACACCAGAACGAAGAAAATGAAATTTATTCTTTTGACTTATTTTAATTTGAAACAAATGTTCTATTAAAATATAAAAAAAATAATAATATAATATAATATAATATAATATAATATAATATAATATAATATAATATAATATAATTAGTCATTCAAGAATCTTTGAAAAGATCACAATTAAGACATTTTTGTTGAGTCTCGTTTTATTTTCTCAAAAATGAGTTTAAGGTCTATTTAATTCCAATTTTTACAAATAAAACCTTATTTGATTTAAATCAACTTTTAAAGCTTTGTTTGACTTTTATCTTGGATTTGTTTGATATATATTGAGGTTTGTTTGACTTGAATTTCTCAAAGATGGAGATTTGTAATTTATCACCTACAAGATTTAGATTTGATATTCGTTAATGTGGAGATTGAAAATTGGAGTTGAAAAATAAGGTGGAGTGCTTATTCGATGTTGCAGATTGTGAAAGACAATTGATGCAACATGCAAAAGGTTTTCTAATTAAAGCGAGTGACTTTAAGGTTTGTTTGTGTGCTTTTGATATGTGTGTATAAATGCTGAATTTGAATTTGCATCAAACCTTGTGAGCTATAATTTTGTTTGGCAATATCTAGTAAAGTGTTGCGAAGTTGTCAAGTGGGTGTTGATGTCTCAAGTGTTCCAAAAATTATAATTTATAAGGTATGAGTTAGGGTGCACTAATCATATACATGGTTTGTTAAGTTATTTCTATATAGGATTTGGCTAGAAAAATATGGAAAATAAACTACACATCTTCATGTTTGTTGAAAATTAATTGAAGATTTTTTTATAATCGATTGTTGTCTTGGCATACACGAGTGACGTTATTTGAAGCTCTTATTGACATACTCTTAGATATAGTCAAAAGTAGCAAAAAGATTTCACTATGTTGAATGTTTTGACTTGAAGAAATTTTCGGCTAAAATTAGTTTGGAGAAATTTTCCTTGGAAAAGGGTTATTGAATAAATATATTAGAAGGGCTAATCAAGATGAAGACAGTGGTGAGATTATGTGCCTTATACTTGATAAAAACATGATCGAGTATAGAAAGTTGTTATAAGAAATGTGTTTATCGATGACACATTATTGACATATTGACAAGGAAATCCTTCGGGACAAATTGCAAGATTGCATTAAGTTGATTGAGATTGCGGGTGATTAAGGATTGACAAAATTTTAGTTAACACCAATATGAATGAACGATTAAGAAAATAAAGAATAGTGAAAGACACTTATAAGTTGAGGTGAAGACATCTTAAGAGCAACTCTCAAACGAACCAAAAATAAATCATTGCATTATCTTCTCATATGAGAAGATAAATAAGACCTTCGGTGAGATTTCTAGTCAAGAAAAATGAGCTAGATGGGATACTCGGTTAATTCAAAGGTGATGATCTGGTTACTTTTTATTCTATCTTAATTGTCTATGCGTTGTGGATCATAGGCTAAATGAATGAGATAATTGATTTGTCATCTTATTGTGGAGATGAATGAGACATTTAATGGAATTCCTAGTCGTGAAAAAAAGGCTAGATGAGAGACTCGGTCAATTGGAAGGTAAATGAGATCATTAAATTTTCATATAATGCATGAAGATTAATGAGACCTTATATGAGATTGTTAGTCATTAAAAGTGGGATAGATGAGAGGCTCAATCAATTCAAATGGAAAGATACTCGCGATTTCTTTCGAATAAACTATGAATAATCATTTGGAGCATGGTGAAATTATCTGAAGATAGTTAGTGAATCTTGAAAGGATATTTTGAATTTCTAGTCGTTTTGGATTCAAAAACTAGTATATTGCAAGTTAATTTGTTCAAGAAGAAGTATGAGGTTCAAGTTGGTTGAGTGTGCAATATTCAAGGCAAGATGGGTGTCAAATGTTTTGTTAGATATTGAGCTTGAGAAAAAAGATGTTGAGATATATACATAATTATTTGTTATGTAGTAGACGATAAAATTTTGTCATGGGTCTTCATAGTTTTCGATCAGTATCTTACTTTTGAGAAAGTAGACGATGGAAGTTCGTCTTGGGTGTCTTCAATTTTCGATAGATATCTAATTTTGAAAAAGTAGATGATGAAAGTTTGTCTTGAGTCTAATCTGTGTTTGGTTTCAGTTGATTGTTGAACTTAAATAATAAGACACTTAGTATGTGGCAAACAAGTGTAAGATTATTTTGACATAGTAAAGATTTGTTAATTCAAGTTTCCGCATATGTCAACGAGTATGATTAAAGATTGTGAAGAGTTATTGAATGTCTCTAGTCGTTAAAGTAGCGTGGTTGCCAAAATTCACTTGTTATTAAAAACTTTTTGATTTTATCTTCTAAATGCGTCTTTAACATAAGTGGAGGTACGATAATTTATCTCGTGAATGGCGAGATATACGTGATGTATTTTTCTAAAGGCTCTTGAGTGTAAGTGGAGATATGAAAAGTTATCTCATTAATGGCTCGAGCAAATGTGAAGATTGAAGTGTACTTGATTCCACTTATGTCTTGATGACTTGATTTTTGTCAAGGTGGAGATTGATGGGTATGATATTTTCTAATGGACGTGAAATTCATTAAGATGAAGATTGTTGAATTTGTAACTTATTCATCAAATCTTAATAAACGCGGTATTCGTCCAAGGTGGAGATTGTTGAGTTTTAAACTCATATTTTATTAGAGTTTATATATTGAAATGACTTAAACCTTTAATGGACTTAGTAGTATTTATGATTTTTGATGTACTCATATGAATAGATAATAGAGACATTGTAACCTAAAATTATTTGGACCAAAATTATCAAAATCGAGAATTTACGTAAAATCATTTTGTATATATAAATTCGTATAATCGAGAGTTTACACAAAATCGTGAGAGTTTATATAAAAATAGAAGCAAATAATTGATTTAAAATAAAATTAATTCATCTAAATATAAATAAATAATTAAATAATTAATCATTATCAAAAAAACCTAAATAAAATTTGTGTATAATTTATTGTATTTAAAATATTAGTTGAAAAATTATTAATTTTATGATATTTGTTATGAAAATTAAAATATAAAAATTAAATATATACATTATAAATATAAATCAATTCTAAACTCCAAGTCAAAATAAAAATTAATAGTTAAATTATTTTCGAGATAATTTATCAAAATTCAATAAATATATATATATTATTTTCTCTTTCCAACTAAATATTCTCACTTTCACGGGTGGAATGATATTAGAAGATCCTATTTGGTCTAGGTACGCCTCTCCTCCATTTGAAGAAACAAAGAATCTAACTATATGTAATTTTCAGATGAGCATTCATCAAGAAAAAGGAGAAAAACTAAGAATACAAAAATCGAGTCAATGTTACTGATTTAAACGAGTCTCACGAGTTCATCTACGAGTTAAGTAGTGAGTTTGACAGCTTTGATTTGGACAATTATTCTATGAAAAATCTATAAAAATAAAAATAAAAAAAATCATCTCCCTCCGCGGTTACTATCTGTCATTCTAATAATATTATTTATATATCTAAAATGACCAAGTAATTATGTAATAACAATTCATCACCTTAAACATTCTTCAGGTGCAGAACTTGTAAATTGGTGACCCAAACAAAAACCCGGATGCACTTGGTTACTTTTGGGCTCATGATACTCTTGAAACCACGATCAAGTCCTTCAGTTTAACACGCTAAAAACATCATCATCACACTAAGTCAATACATTTCTCTGTATCAAATCTTCACTTAAAATATTCAATTCTAACAAACCAAGGAATAGGTATCAATTGCAAATAAACAAACCAAAAAAAGTGGTGGAAAATAACTTGTTACTCAATCGCAACACCTCAAAAGAACAATAGTGTTGTTCTTCAAGTGCCACATCATTACATGACATAACCGAACATTGTAAACTTACAATATGATAAAGGATCTACAAACCTGAAAAAATGACTGTCAGACTGATTTTTGGTTAAAATGAGAACTCAAAACATTAACAAATTAGTAGAAGTTCCAACCACAAAAGGCTCCATTAGCAACCTAGTCAAGAAGTAAAACATGACTCCCAATGCTATGGAAATCGGGAGAGCAGGCAAGGCATGACGGTATACAGCCAATAAAATGAGAGTGCAGCCCAGCCCAGATATAATTGCAACATAACAGACATAAACAGTCATTAAGTCGTACATCGCAGCTCTACCCACAAGTACACTATAGAAAATGAAGTCACCAAGACCAAGCTGAATTCCTTTAGTGGACACTAAAGTGCTACCATCTTCACCATCCAAGTTCAACATTTCAACCAATGGTGAAACAATTGATTCAATTTCATTGTTAGCAACAGCATGATCAGATGAATTGTTCCTAGACAATTCTTGAATCTCTATGGAACCAGAATCAGAAACCCCAGCCACCAAAAAGGCCAAAGGATTACCAACATTTCCCTGATTTCTAGACGTTGTTGGTCGTGCCTCGTAAACAAGTGCTGGAAGTTCCTCTGACCTGTTAGAAGCCATTTCAACCAACATCTTAAGAGGCCCTCCAGGAACCAACACAGCAACAAGATCATAAACAGCCAAAGCAATCAACAAAACCCATGTGGTCCATTCGGGCAAATTAGTAAACCAAGCAGCAACAATTATGCCCAAAGTAACCATAAATGACTGCCGCAGGATAATGGGTATTCCAACAGAGAAAATAGAAAGGACACCCACAACAGTAAAGTTCAATAGCAGTACAAAAAAAGTGATAGGGTCAATTGGTATGGAGAAATGTTGAATTATAGAAAGAAATATTGAACCCCCCATTGAACCTAGCACGAAGAAGGCAGAGAAGCGCATGTAGTGTTTCAGAAATTTAGTGAAATTGTAGTAATAGAGACAGACAAGTAGAAAAGTGGCAGCTGCGATGAGGATGACAAACACAAGGGCGTTGAGAGCTGCACCTTCCAGCTTCTGGGTGGTAGAATCCGCGGGATTCTCAAGGTATACGAGATTGGCTGCAGTGCGAATGGGTTCGGAAGGAGACTCACCGGAGAGAGAATAGACCAAGAGAACAACTAGAAGCATGCAAATGGAGACTGGAGAAAGAACGCCGATGATCTCGACCCCGATTGTCTCTAGAATGCTGCCTTCTTCCATAGTTTTTCTTCAATGCATCAAACGGATTGGTGTTGGCCGCAAAAGTAAAGTTGGTGATTATTTGAACTGTAAATCCGAAGATTTAATATCTATTTTGAAGTGGGCCATAAGTGTGGGTATGTTTTTCAAGAAATCCTAATTCTATTTTTTTGTACTGAAGCATTGTGCTATTGTTTACAAAGTTTAAATCTGTAGTAATTTTTCTATTGGAATTGGGCATTTTTGTTCAATCTAGGAACCTTCAAATATTGGTCAAACATTATAAAAACATACTTAGTACATTTATCCATATAATTTGGCATACATTAAACTCCTACTAAAGGAGTTTTTTAATTTGTCTTCGAATATTTTAGAATATTCCATCATTACCATATAACAATTTTCTATTCTACTCTATATTCTTTGGATGTATAAAACCTAACTTTAACTTCACAAACTCAAAATGATTACTAGCTGTTTTAGTTAAAACTTCGTTACGTACGTATATAAGTTGTAGTAATTTTCTCTTCAAATAAATTTATCATATGGAGATATGTCATAAATATTTGTTTTCATATGAAGAGTATCTGATTTTTTATTTTATTTTCTCATGTTTAATTTGAATCGTCATTGCCAATGTCGATGTTTCTTTCACCACCAATTTGTTTTTGACAACTAACTCAACCCTACATCCCTAAAATAGGGTGTTAGAATTGGTGATGAATATGTTAATAACAATTCCTAATCAAATTGAAGACAAGGAGATTAAAAGTTAATTCTTTGTTAAAGAATTTATGTTGAAAAAGAAAAACTAAAAAGAAAAAGAGTTAATTTTGATGATTGATTTTTATTAGAGAATAGAAATTTAGTTGTCATGTCATTTGATCAAAGTATTGATCTATGTAGTCATCCACTTCTTAAAAACGATATCAATTGAGCTTGGGAGAAAGAACATCAGTTGGGAGAAAAATAAGAGAAGAGAAAAATTAATTTGAATTCTTGGTTGCCTAACCAAGGTTGAAAGTGACACCATACTAGAAAAAGAATATGCAATTGCGGTAATAATTACATATCTCCCATTTAACTTGTCCTAAAAGTCTAGTTTTCTAGATTTTAGCTATTTAATACAAGCTAAAAAGACCTTAGAATATATAGTTAAAATCTAAAGTTAGTTGAGAAATATTCATTTCTCAAGTGAGACGTCCAAGAGAACATTCAAGTTTTTCAGATCTAACTATTTCTTGTAAGTCTTTGAGTATCTTCTTGTAACTTAACCATTTCATCATAGAAAATAGATTTTTTTTTGTCTTGGTAAGTGGATGTAGGCATTTTGTTCAACCACTATAAAAATCTTGTGTTGTTCTATTGTTACATCCTTGCTTTATTCATTTCTTCTTTCTTAAAACATTATCTCTTTAATAGAGATTGTGCGTGTCAAACGTTATTCGCAAGTTTGGTTAGTTTGTGCATTGTTTAGTTGTCCAAGTGTAACAATTTATTACGATTCTCTTTCAACAAGGTACGAGGAACCAACATAATGAGCTTGACTCAAGTTCTATTTACAAATATTATTTTAGTAGATTATTTGTCTATGTCCCTTGGCTAACATTTTTCTTGAATTTCGTAAAACAATGTGAGAAATAAACTTATTCGGGAGTTGTCTTACCTAAAATGAGTTGTGGAACTGAATGTAGAATTTACTAGTAGACATTTGTATAGAGTCGCCACCTACTTTACTTCAAAAGAAACTAGGAAAGAAAAATGTTTTTAGAAAATTCTTTTGGGTCCGATGCTTGTTTATATGTGGAAAAGGGCATCGACGCTATGCTCCATACTCTCGTTCAAAGAATGGTCTTTTTTGGAAAATAATACGACACTTACATCTTTTAATTTTCCGAACCTAACCACGTGTATCTAGGTCAATACCTATGACTAACCTAAATTCTAGGAGACCAAGCCCTTCAAACCTTAAACATGCATCTAAGTTACCCATGATTGTATGAAATAGAAAATTACCTAAATAGTGTAGGTCTCAAACCTAGGAAGAATATCGGTATATATCACAAGTGAAAAAGTAGCCAAAACCTATTATGCATCCAAATATTATGATTAGTATACTAAAATGTCAAAAATAATTCAAGGATCACTCATGCATTTTTTTCATAATTTTTAGAGACCTACAAGTTAAATTATGGATAGCTAATATGACAAAATGAGAAAATATTCAAAACCGGCCTAGACTAGACCGGCTTGATCAATATCTAAAGTCAATAGGCAAACGGAGAACATATCCAATGTTCAATTCCATGAACATGCTGAATTACTCTTCTTCTATATTTCTTCATCGCGCAAGGAAGTCATCGTTCATGACTTACCTTATGTTGGGTCAGCTCATTTGGCAGCTGGGCCTAACAAATTAATAAAGCCCATTAGGGCATATTTAATTAAGGAAAAAAAAAACACAGCAGTTTTTGGGGTTGATTTTTCTCTCTCTTTCTTCCAGCAGTTCTTCCTCCATTGAAACAACAATTCCTCCATTGAAGCAGCAGGTTCATCTTCTGATTTCCTTTATCTCTTCTCCATTTGGTTAGCCATCTTTAATGATGATGATAATGTATGTGAATGACAAGTTAGGATGAGGTCAATTGATAACTTTTGTTAGATTACCTCTAGGATTGTATTGAACTACATTGTATACCCATTTGATATAGTGGATGATTTAAGTGGCCGAAGTGTCCCGTGGTTTTTACCTAATTTGGGTTTTCCACGTAAAATCTTGGTGTCCTGCTCTCTGTTTTTGATTGTTTGATGCTCAATTGTTTTGGCTGCCTATTTGATTACACAAAAGGGAAAAAGAATTGTTAGGCCTTGTTGTAGCTTGTTTATTTCTGAATTGCTAAACATGTGCTATTATTCGATTTCTCCAACAAGTGGTATCAGAGCTGAGTTCGTTTGGTGGTGATTCTTGTATAATTCAAATGGAAGAATCGTTGAGCAGTAATGGAACGATGATCAAACTCACAGCTACCAATTACACAATCTGAAAGTCACGGATGGAGGACTTATTGTGTAATTATGATTATGAAGACACTATTTTGGGTGATAAAGGCAAACCAGAGGCTATGACAGATGGAGATTGGAAGAAGCTGAACAGAAAGGCAGTTGGTAAAATCAGGCAATGGGTTGACAACAGTGTGTATCAGCATGTGGCTACTGAAGTTAATGCTTATAAGGTGTGGACTATTTTGAGTGAGCTGTATGAGAAGAACAACACTCAAAACAGAGCATTTCTATTTAGGAAGCTTTGCTCGTTGAAATATCAAGATGGGTCTTCTATGTCTGAGCATCTAAATGCTTTTTAGGGGATTCTAAATGAGTTGGCTGCGATAGGAATGAAATTTGATGATGAGCTTCATGCTACGTGTTTGATTAGTTATCTGCCTGATAGTGGGGAAACACTTGTGGTTTCAATTACCAATTATGTTCCACAAGGTAAACTCACTTTGAAAATGATGAAAGAGAGCGTGTTGAATGAAGAGGCTAGAAGAAAAGAACAGGGCTTCTCGACTCCAAGTCAGGTGTTCGTGACTGAGAAAAGGGGTAGAAGTAAAAGTAAAACTTCAAAGAATCGCAATGGCAGTTCAGACAGGTCACGTGGAACATCCAGCTCGAGAAAAGAGATTACATGTTATCATTGTGGCAAGCCAAGACACAAGAAGTATCAGTTCAGATCTTTGAAGCGGGAACAAAAGGAGAATAAGCAAGATGGAAGTAGTAAGGTTGCAGATGTGGGTGGTAACGACATCGATATTGTTTACGACAATGATAGTATCAACCTTGTTTCTCAAGATACACAATGGGTGGTAGACTCAAGTGGTTCTTATCATGTCACCAATCGTTGTGATATATTTGTTTCTTACACTAGTGGACATTTTGGTTCAGTGACGTTGGGAAACCATGTTACGTGTAAGATTGTTGGAAAAGGAGATGTCTGTTTGGATACTAACACTTCGTGCAAGCTACTTTTGAAGAATGTTCGACATGTTCCTGATATTCGGATGAATTTGATCTCTACTGGTATTCTTGATGATGAGGGCTATCATAGTTACTTTGGTGAAGGAAAACGGAAACTCACTAAGGGGTCTTTGGTGATAGCTAAAGGAAAGAAGGTCGGTTCTCTTTATGTGATAGAGACTAAGTCTTACGGGGGAGAAGCAAATGCAGTTAATAATTGTTCAGCACAGCTTTGGCATAAGAGACTTGGTCACTTAAGTCAGAATGGCATGCAAGTTCTCTCCAAGACAATCGATCTCTAGGGCTTAAAGTCCACAGATTTGAAGACATGCACATATTGCTTAGTTGGTAAGCAACATAGAGTTTCCTTCAAAAATTTCTCTCCATCTAGGAAGCCCAATATCCTAGATATGGTTCACACAAACATATGTTCTATGGATTCCTTGACTTTAGGTGGTGCTCATTATTACATCACTTTTATCGATGATTGCTCAAGGAAGGTGTGGGCCTATTGCTTGAAAACTAAGGATCAAGCATTGGATTACTTCAAGTTGTTTCATGCTGAAGTGGAGAGATAACTGGGAAGAAGTTGAAATGTGTTCGTTCGGACAATGGTGGCGAATACAGAGGACCATTTGTGGAATACTGTAAAAGTCATGGGATCAAGCTTTTGAAGACTGTGCCAAAAACACCTCAACAGAATGGAGTTACAGAGAGGATGAACAGGTCTATCAATGAGAGAATTTTGTGTATGTTGTCTCATGCTAAGTTGCCAAAATCCTTTTGGGGAGAAGCAATGAAGAAGGCAGTTGATCTGATAAACCTTTCACCCTCAACTCCTTTATATGGCGACGTTCCAGAAAGAGTTTGGAGAGATAAAGACGTCTCTTATGATCACTTGAGAGTTTTTGGTTGTAAAGTGTTTGTTCATGTTCCTTGAGATGAGAGAGCTAAGCTTGATAGCAAGACGAGACAATGTATCTTTATTGGGTATGACCACGGAGAATTTGGGTACCGATGTTGGGATCCGGTTAACAAGAAACTCATTAGAAGCAGAGATGTGGTATTCTTTGAAGATCAATCCATTGAAGACTTTGAGAAAAAGGAAAATCCGAAGTCTACGGAGAATGAATTTCCTGACAATGGTAGGATTCGTACACCACAATCACAGCCCAATGATGTGGAGAATGCCCAAGTTGAGGTTTATGAGACTCCTTTAGTTGATGCTGAGCCAACAGAGGAAGCTGAACAAAATGATGATAGTTCTCTAGAGCCACCTAATGATCATCATATTAGAAGATCTAGTAGGCAACGACAATCTTCTAGTAGGTATCCTCCCAATGAGTATGTGATGTTGACTGACGGAGGAGAACCAGAAACCTATCAAGAAGCATTGTCTCATGAAAAAAAACAAGTGGTCGGTGGCAATGCAAAAAGAGATAAATTCCTTGCAAGAGAACGAAACTTATGACTTGGTGAAACTTCCAAAAGGAAAGAAGACTTTGAAGAACAAGTGTGTATTCAAGTTGAAGCACCAAGAGAATAGCTCACAACCTCGATACAAAGTAAGACTGGTTGTGAAGGGCTTTGGACAGAAAAAGGGGATTGATTTTGAAGAGATCTTCTCACCGGTTGTGAAGAGGTCATCCATCAGAGTTGTGTTAGCATTGGCTGCTAGTCAAGATTTGGAAATTGAACAACTGGATGTGAAGACTGCATTTCTCCATGGTGACTTGGAGGAAGAGATCTACATGGAACAACCTGAGGGTTTCAAAGTTAAAGGTAAAGAAGATCTTGTCTGCAGGTTGAGGAAAAGCTTGTATGGGCTCAAGCAAGCGCCTAGACAATGGTACAGGAAATTTGACTCCTTCATTGAAGCAAATGGTTACAGTAAGACTACTTCTGATCATTGTGTTTTCATCAAGAGATACGGTGTTGATGATTATGTTATTCTTCTGCTCTATGTTGATGATATGCTGATTGTTGGGCAAGATATTGCAAAAATTGAGAAGCTCAAAAGGGATTTGAACAAGTCTTTTGCGATGAAAGATTTTGGTTCAGTGAAGCAGATCTTAGGCATGGAAATCACAAGAGACAGAAAGAACAGAACACTTTGACTATCACAGGAGAAGTACATTGAGAAGGTACTTGAGAGGTTTGCAATGAAAAATGCAAAACCGGTTTCAGTTCCACTTGCAGGTCATTTCAAGTTGAGTTCTAAACAATGTCCTACAAGTGAGAAAGAGAAAGATGAAATGAAGAATGTACCTTATGCCTCTACAGTTGGTAGTCTTATGTATGCCATGGTATGTACAAGACTGAACATAACACACGTAGTTGGTGTTGTTAGTCGGTATGCCTCCAACCTTAGAGAAGAACATTGGTTGGCTTTTAAGTGGATTCTCAGATATCTTCGAGGCTCTTCGAAAGCACGTTTATGCTTCGAAAGTGATACTCCTATTTTGGAAGGCTTTACAGATTCTGATATGGCGGGTGATGTTGATTCAAGAAAATCTATATCAGGTTTTTTGGTTACCTTTGCAGGCGGTGCTGTTTCGTGACAGTCAATGTTACAAAAGTGTGTTGCTTTGTCTACTACAGAAGCTGAGTATATTGCAGCTACTGAGGCATGTAAAGAGGTGTTATGGATGAAGAAGTTCTTACAAGAGTTGGGCCAAAAGCAAGAGAAGTTCACTTTATTTTTTGCGACAGTCAAAGTGTCATTCATCTCTCAAAGAATTTAGCTTTTCATTCGAGATCTAAACACATCGACGTGAGATATCATTGGATACGTGATGTGCTTCAGGAAAAAGAGCTGAACTTGGAGAAGATTCATACAAGTGAGAATGGTGCCGATATGTTTACGAAATCCTTTCCTAAGGACAAGTTTGAAGATTGTCGGGAGAGAGCGGGTTTATTGGAGCCTGCGAAGTTGCGCTAACGGGGGAGATTTGTTGGGTCAGCTCATTTGGCAGCTGGGCCTAACAAATTAATAAAGCTCATTAGGGCATATTTAATTAAGGGAAAAAAAACACAGCAGTTTTTGGGGTTGGTTTTTCTCTCTCTCTTCCAGCAGTTCTTCCTCCATTGAAGCAGCAATTCCTCCATTGAAGCAGCAGGTTCTTCTTCTGATTTCCTTTATCTCTTCTCCATTTGGTTAGCCATCTTTAATGATGATGATAATGTATGTGAATGATAAGTTAGGATGAGGTCAATTGATAACTTTTGTTACACTAGTAAAAAATAGGTCTTCTGTAACGACTACTAGTAACGGCGCTCGAACGCCCTTACTAATAGTTTTTATTAGTAACGGCTATATTAAACCGTTACTATTATTAGTTCATTAGTAACGGTTATATAAACCGTTACAGATAAGGCTGCAGTTAAAGTTTTTAATATAGGATATCAGTAACGGTTTTACCAATGTACCGTTACTGAAGGATTATCTGTAACGGTTTTTACTATAACCGTTACAGATAAGACTTCAGTTACTTATCTTTGCGTGAGCTATTAGTAACGGTTTGGAACATAAACCGTTACTAATATTATATCTGTAACGGTTTTATACATAACCGTTACAGAAAGTAAGCCGTCTTTTCTTCTATACTACCCAATATTTGTAACGATTATCTTATTAACCGTTACAGATAATGCTTAAGTTACCGTTATTGTAGAAGGTTATCAGTAACGGCTTTCTTCCAACACCGTTACTAATAACATATCTGTAACAGTTATTGAGAAACCGTTACAGATAATGAAAAAGAAGACGAAAAGACGGTTGACTATCTGTAACGGTTTTATATAGCTGTTACAGATTGTCTGTAATAAACCCGCGAATGGCTTCTTCTTTCTTTTCTTTCTTTTCTTTTCTTCCTCCGCGCTTTCTCCTCTTCTTCCCGATCAGTGCCGCCGCCCGTGTGTTGAAGTCGCCGCCGTCTGTTGAAGTCGCCGCCAGGTAAGTTTTCTTCCCTTTTCTTCATCCACCGATCAATATCGCCGATCATCTCCATTCGCCGATTCGTCGATTCGCCGATCATCTCCATTCGCCGATTCGCCGAATATCTTCTCCCTCCGATATCCGCCATTCGCTGCCAATATCTTCGGCCCTCCAATATCGCCGTTCTATCGCCGATTCGCACCAATATCTTCTCCCTCCAATATCCGCCGATTCGCTGCCCACCGCCGATCGAACCAAATTAGGTTAAACTCTCTTCTCCCTCCAATGTATTAATATTTGTGTACATTTGACAATATTTATTAGATTCTGATTTAGGATTTCTTAATATTTGTTTCGAATTAGATTCAGGACAGTTTACCTCAACATATATAGTCTACTACAACAGACTGGTTTTGGATCATTTCTCTAGGTATGTTCATACTCTGTTTTTGATTGTTATTCTTGGGTTAGCATTTCTCTAGATATATAGGATTTTTTGGAATATAGGATTGTTTGGAATATAGGATTTGTTTTGTGTTTACCCACAGCTAATATATGATTGTTTTGTGACTATGCTTTGAATAATTCTGAAAATTATTGAAGAAGATACAAAACTGAATTGTAATATTGGTTGAGTTACAAACTGTTAGAACATGGGCCTAACAAGAAATGCTGCTGTTATTTTAGAATACTTTGAAAGTTGAGTTCATAAATGTTATTATATATAAATGTTTACAATCAATGTTGTTGTCTTGATGATTTTGATTCATGAAATTTAAAGTATCCTGGTTGTAAAATTTACAATCAATGTTAGAAATTTTATATATTTGGAATATTTTTGTTGAATCAGGTTGCATAAATTTCATAGCTTGCTGTTTGAAATTCCCATTGTTTTTGCTGCCGCGGATTGTTGTTTACACTTCAAAATTCAGGTTAGTTCTTATTTACAATCAATGTTAGATTGTTAGTAGATTATTCATGTTAGATTAGTGGATAATTTGTATGTTAGGTTAGTGGAAAATTTGTATGTTAGGTTAGTGGATAATTTGTATGTTAGGTTAGTGGATAATTTGTATGTTAGGTTAGTGAATAATATGTATGTTAGGTTAGTGGATAATTTGTATTTAGGTTAGTGGATAATTTGTATGTTAGGTTTAACTACTATGGAGTGATCAATGAAATCATAGAAGTGATATTCTTTTGTGGAAGACGAGTGATTCTTTTCAAATGCAAATGGTTTGATGTTTATCACAAAGATCGGGGCATTAAAGTTGATAAGTATGGTTATGTTAGTATAAATATCAACAGGATTCTACAAACTCAATTAAATGAACCATTAATAATGGCAAGCCAAGCACAACAAGTCTTTTACTCTACAGATATGGCATCAAGGCTTGAATGGAAAATTGTGACACCAATAAATCCCCGTTATTCTAATTAAGGTTGAATTAATTTCTATGAAGGGTTACTTGTAAATTTGTCTTATAAACATTACATTCAATATTTGCAGCTATCATGGCACCTAAAAGAATGCAAGGTAAGAGTTTAAGCAGCGCGCTACACGAGCTTGTACGAAGGACCGAGGAGCATTCAGAAGATCCCGTGCAATTGTGTAACTCTGTCGGGGAAATTGATTTGGACCTTGATGATGTTATGAATGTTAATAGTGTACCCAACACTATCCCCGGTGATGATGATGATGATGAGACACAGCCCCCGTCTGAGGAGCAAGATGGAGGTACTTGTGTTTTTGCTTAAGTTAGTTGTTGTGATCCTATATAATTTTTTGTTTAATTTTAGGATCTATTTCGAGAAGGAGACGGGGCAAGAACAAGAATAAAGTTGTTGGTAGATTGCAAGCGGGGCAAAAGATGACTCTTCAATTTAACCCTGTTGATGGTAAACCAATGTGCGAGAATAGGACAGCTTGGTCGAGGCATATTAGGAGTGTCATTCGAGACTCCAATGCACTACCTCATAGGACTTTGCGTTGGTTGGACCTGAGCTCCACACAGCTAGATCACATATGGATGGCTATCACGGTATATAACTTTTTATATTATTAAGTCCATTATGTATTCAACACAATCTATAATCGTATTTTAATGTTAACTATTTAGGATCCTTTCGTGGCTGTGGGGGATGACATCAACAACTATCGAAGACAAAGTTTATTTCAAGCCAACAAATTATGGGATAGATGGAGATGTCATTGGAACACCATGTACATTAAATCACGTGAAGGTGACGAGCAAGCGATTAGGGCAAATCCCCCTCCCGAGATCGAAATTAGTGATTGGAATTATCTACTTGATCGTCGCTTTCTCACGCCGGAATTCAAGGTAAATTAATGTGTTTATAAATAGCTCTTACATTAATCATTCATTAAACACAAATGTTTTCTTATTTGCAGAAAACAAGTGCTGTGAATGCGCAAAATAGGTCGCATGTTGTGTACAAGAATCATGCGGGCAGCATCTCATTTTCGCAAGTGGAGAAGCAAATGGTTCGTTTTATCATTGAATAACAAAGTTTATAATGTTATTACGTTTTTATTAATAATTAAATTTGTACAGGAGAAGACTACCGATACGTCGCCTAATTTTGCAGAATTATTTCTGCACACTCATACAAAGAAACCAACTCTGCAAGATCCAAATCCGGAGGTTCCCCCTATTATTCAAGAAAAAGTGGTAAGTCGTGTTTATTAGTTATATTTCTTTTATTTATTTTATGTATGTATGTAATCGAATGTAATTTGTGTTTGTAGACTGCCTTGCGAACTGCTATAGAAGAAGACCCGAATAGAAATGAATTGCAGTTGGCTGAGTGCGCATTCGGGTCTCAGGGACATGGGCGAGTTGTGGGTTTGGGCTCCGGTGTCACACCTAGATCTTTTAGACCTGATGCTCGTGGTGGTACTAGCACACAGCGCGGTGACACGCAAAACGCACTTTTACTTGAGGAGATATAGAGGATGCGAGAGGAGCGTGAAGCTGAGAAGCTTCAGTCACGGAGAGAGCGCGAAGAAGCCTTACTCGAGCGTCAAATGGAGCGTGAGGAAGCACAAAGGCAGCGTGAAATGGAGCGCGAAGAGTTATTGATGCAGCGTGAAGATGAACGTGAAGAAGCTCGAAGAGAGCGTGAGAGAATGCGGGATGAGATGCTTGAGATGAGATCGACAATGAACTTCTTATTATCCAGGATTCCCCGTGATCAACTTCCACCTGCCCCTCCCACTCGAGATGATGCCCCTCCTACTTAGAGATGATCCCCTTCCTCGTGATCGTCGCATTCCCACTTCAATTCTGGTCAGTTGAAATGTAATTTGAAATACGTTAATTAATGGTTTTTGTGAATTTGTGATATGATTGTAGTTTTTGGATGGATTATAGTTTTTGGATGGATTGTAGTTTGTGGATGATTATTGTTTTGAATTAATGATTGTATTTTTGGGTTTTTGGTTATTGATAATTGTAGTTTTTTGTTTTTGGTTATTGGTGATTGAGGTTTTAAATAGGTAAAAATTTGTAAAAAAAAAAAACTATTAGAGTTTAGTAACGGTTAAATAATTACAAAAACCGTTAATAAAAATCTAACTGTAACGGTTTAAGAAATAAAAAACCGTCACAAAAACAACACGAGAATCTGTAACGGTCTTTTAGTAACGGTTTTTAGCCGGCTAAAACCGTTATTGTTGTTCCATTACTATCTGTAACGGTTTTATAAAACCGTTACAGATACTCGTGTTGTTTCTGTGACGGTTTTTACACGGCTAGAACCGTTACTGTTATTCAATGACTATCAGTAACGGTTTTCGAACGCCGTTACTGATACCTGTGAAGTTTCTGTAACGTAATTTTTTGTAACGATTGGTAACGGTTTTATGTGCCGTTACAAATAAGTTTCAGTAACGGCGTTCGATGCTTTCAGTAACGGTTTTAGCCCTTACTAATACCCTTTTTTCTACTAGTGTTAGATTACCTCTAGGCTTGTATTGAACTACATTGTATACCCATTTGATATAGTGGATGATTTAAGTGACCGAAGTATCCCGTGGTTTTACCTAATTTGGGTTTTCCACGTAAAATCTTGGTGTCCTGCTCTCTGTTTTTGATTGTTTGATGCTCAATTGTTTTTGCTGCCTATTTGATTACACAAAAGGGAAAAAGAATTGTTAGACCTTGTTGTAGCTTGTTTATTTCTAAATTGCTAAACAGGTGCTATTATTCGATTTCTCCAACACCTTAATCGGGAATCATGCCAAGGTTCCCACCACACAGTCATAGATCATGATAAGAAATATAACACTTGGTCATTGACATCAAACCTTAAAAAGAACAAACATTTTCCGATCTAAAGTATACTACCAAATCTCAATTTCAACTACACCTGACCGAATCACTATTAAAGGCCACTGATGAGTTCCTTATGGCATATAGAGATTGATTTATCATATTCCCAAAGTGTAAGTCAAACCAAAACAAACATCTAAAAGTTACTAGCGAAAGGTTGAAGATGAATGGTTTGATTCTAAACCACTACGAAGCTTCTAAAACATCATTATATCACAAATACAACTCAATTTATAAAATAGACAAGTATATGATCAAACACAAACTTAGATTAACTTCAATTGAACTTTTATTGAATATGTTAATTATAGAGTTAATCACTACTATAATTTATTAGAATCGTTTCCTAGATGCTTAGGACAACTTTCTATTGAATTAGAAACGAGCTTCAAAGACTTCTCTAGCCTCTGTTAAATCAATGACCGACCTTAATTGTTAAATCCCTCATATATATAGCCTCTGAATCTTCATACATATAATTGGATAAGCCTGGGTGTCAAGGTAGAGTTCTGGTAATGGGAATGATTATACAATTTCTTTTTGTTTGCGATTTGGAGCTTCCTAGCATTTTTTTACTTTTTTAAATGAAGGGTTGTCGTCGGGTTCTTTAGTTGATCATTGGAGAAAAGAAAACCTTTTAATCTTCCAACACTATATTATCTTCTTGAGGTTCTGTTAGTGTCTAGCCTCGTCTCGTTAGTTTTACCGTCTAGGCTATTAGGCGCTTCTTTGATCTGTGGGTTGACTAGGCAAGTGCCTAGTTCACTCGCATTGATCACCTGCTAACCCGCTGACTGATCCTAGTTCCCGTGCCAACACCACCGCTTTCCACGGCGGTTTCCGACGACCCTCTAGTCAAATATTTTTTATTTTAGTTTTCTAATAGTTTCCCTATAAAACACAATATTAATATCAAATGCTAAATTTATTTTGGCCACTTTGCTTTTATTTATAAAATGTTCGGGGTTCAATTAATTTAAGAACTGGTTAATATAATTCACTCAAACTAAATGTTTATTTTTAATCTTGTGTAACGAACCTGTAAACACTCATATTTGACACTTGGATTTATAACTGTACACGATAAAAAACGCTTAACTTAGCTTTGTATCTTACACCGTCTACTACTACTCTTTTATTAAAAATTTTGAAATTTGAGGGAGAATTTATTCTTTTATATATAGTTAAATCGAAAAATAAGACAATAAAAACTAGACTTTATAGGCAACCCCATAATTAACCTTTTCGTCAAATCTCAAATGAGATTGAGAATATATTGGTAGGTTGACAGATGTTTCTTTTATATTTTTTCTATTTTAAGAATTAAAAAAATTAGGAATAAGAATTAGGCATATGCACACCATTATTAGAGATTCTTATTAATGAGACTCACATATCTCTTTTGGGTTGGATGGTTTGGACTAGAGGGTTGATATTAGTATTGGAGGTGTGGGGATATGGTTATGGACCAGTTGGAGGAATATTTGATTCAAATCGAGTCATTAGGAGGGCTATCTAGTCTTCTAGAGCCCTCAAATAAGCTTTGTTGGCCATGGCTTCCATCTCAATGACATTGAACCAAATTGGCCTTCGGTTAGGAGTTGATTTCTCGTCTGAATTAGACATTGTTCTTACGTAACGACCCAAAACTAGATCACGTACAATGTAGTGGCCTGAAATTGGATCTCGTAGAGTAGCCACTGTGAATGATGACACTGCATTCAAAAGAGCATGGTAAGTTCGAAGTTTTTCCAAGATAGAACATGTAATGTGTTACTTGTATGCACATATTTGATAGAATCGCAATAAGCGCTCACTTTACCATTCGTAAAAGATAATGTATAGAAATGATGAGTAAGATAGCGTGAGTTATTTGATTTATTCTCTAAATGTGTGGATAAAATCGCAAACTCACCATCACAAATGCATGCACTTCTCATCCTCTCGTTACAATGCTTACGTGTTCGAAATAAAAGAAAAGGAAATATAGTCTAACAAGAGGGAAATACATGAAAATAAATATAATCTAATGTCTTTTCTTCTTCCTCTTTAGTCCTCTTGTCTTGGCCTCTTCCTTCCTTTAGTTGGTCCTTCAATTTCGAGAGGAGGATGTTTCTTCTTTAAAGGAATCTTGCGCTTCGATTCCATGCTCTACTTCTTCTAGTATTCTAAGTAGAATTTGAAGTTGATGGGTCTGTCCATGAGTGACAACGTTCCTTTGAATGTCTTAGGTTCATTGAGTCCGAATTGTCTGAATAGAGGAGACGTGTAGTAGGATAATTTTTGATCCATCTCGCACAACAAGATGATTGGTTGCTTCCCCATTACGTAGATCATTTTTCTATCTTGTACCAAGGAGTTAGGTTCCTGATGTGTACGTCGTCTCTAATCACCACTGAAGTTTTGATCGCTTCAAGTTGCATCTTTTGAATATATGGTCGGAAGATGACGAGGGCAGGAATTGGAGGGAGCCCTCCAATCTTCTCGTGGATCCATATGTAAAGAACCATGAGCAAGCCTTGTCAAGACATTCAGTTCTGGAAGGGTAAGTTATGGCCCAAAAATGTTTTCGCGAGAATCAATCCTGAGATGTCGTAACTTTCTTCTTTAAATGTGTGATTGACTTTGAATGTTTTTGAAGAAGGTATTCAATCGCTTGGAGCTAATAGATAGTGGGAAATAAGTATCATCATTACAATTAGATGGATATTTGGCATGACCAGAATTTTATGGTCTCTTATAACCAACTCGTACTACCTTTCAAATTCAATGATGTTACTTTTGAGTATTAGGTCTATGTCAGCTTTTTCGTAACTAAATTCTTCCTGAGAGGGGCTTTAGTACAAAGATATGATTAGATCTGACCATAAGAATAACTTGGAATTCTTTGATTGTATGGAAGATCTATCTTGAGCCTAAATGAAATGTTTTAGGAACCAGACTCCACCTCTTGCGCATTTCAAGCATGAAACCTTGGTGGGATCAAGTATTCTATAAGAGAAATACTTTATTTAGGCCACAAACGTTACATTGAAGTCTTCCTCTCTCAAACTTTCTAGCACATTGACTCATCTTCCTAACCTCTAACATCGACATCTATGTATTAAAGCCACACAAACAAGAACTAGTTAGGTTAGTCTTTATTATTTCTATATTTCTTTTTGATTTTTTCCTCTTTTAGATTACTAGAATTTTCTAAATTAGACTTGGTCGTTTCTTGATTTTTACTTAGTTTTTTTTCTAGAATTTTCTAAATTATATATAGTCTTTTCTTGAATTTTGACTTAGTCTTTTTTTCTAGAATTTTTTAAATTAGACTTAATATTTTCTTAAATTTTGACTTAGTTTGTTTTTCTTGAATTTTCTTCGAAATGAGCGCCTAAATATATATATATATATATATATATATATATATATATATATATATATATATATATATATATATATATATATATATATATATTAGTCACATAATAGAAAACTTTGTGACTTTGTTGCTCGACATGACAAGACGAGGCAACAACTTGATAGAATTTTCTTTTTTTAGATTTTTGTTCTAAAGTTTCGAATGAATTAAGAGAGAGAGTTGTTTCACCGACAAGGATATCATCCCAAAAGTGATTTCTCGATGCAAGAGGAACTCTCAATTGGATGTGTTAGGATCGGGATCAGCGAAGGAGACTAGGGTCTCGCAACGATAAACGCTCACACACGCACCGGTTGATAATAACTCTGTTAGAGGTTGATTATCTCGTTTCTATTCTATAGAAACTGTCACAAACTCTTGAACCGAGTTCAAGTGCGGAACTATTTGTTTTGGATTGAAGAAATATATGATCAGTTTGAAAGACATGAGAAGGAAAGAACGCACAACACAATATTTATGGATGTTCGGAGTAAAACTTCTACGTCACCCCTTCTTCTCAAACTTTGAGAAGGATATCCACTAGAAGATTTGATTGAATACAACACTCGTATACAACCCAGTCGAACAGCCATGCCTTAGTTATTGTCTTCTTTCGAACTCCTAGCACACACTCTTTGTTAAACAGAAACGGATTCTGTCAACTTATAATGCTAACAAAAACTCACACATAATATTTAGTATTGTAATACAGTTTTGAAATTCTAACACACTTGAAGGCTTATGAGACTTTTTAGCTTGAGAGAATTGATCAGTTGTGATTGCTTAAAACAAGGGATTGATCAAGAACTCATATGCAGCTGCTTTTCCTTTGTTCTCTTAAGTAGGCAAAATGTCAACGAACATATTTGCTTCTTCAACGGATATATTTTCTTCATGGGACATCCTTCTTGATCTTGATTGGTTGAGGTTTAGAGTAGTACATTGAATGTAATATCCTTTGATCTTGTCTGTACTTTAATCATAATAAACCAATAAGACATTAATTGGATTATGATTTCCTAGAAACGTGCAGCATGAATAATTTATCTTTTTGGTGCATTTTACAGTCTGGACTATGTTGGCAGACAACTTCTATCAGGATGTCTTCCTTAGACTTGCACAAAATGGAAATAATATGCTGATGTATCATAAAGCTTATATTTTCAGCTAACGGAATTATGTTTGTATATTGATGAACAACAAGGATAATACCAAACGCGCTTCTATAGAGAACTGATTTATAAAATACCGAGATGCGGACTACCGGCTCCTCTTTAGCATAAAACTGATTTGGTAAACTATCGGTTACACATCTTGGAAAAACCGACTTGTAAACTATCGGTTACGCATCTTCAAAAAACTGACTTGTAAACTACCGGTTACGCATCTTGGAAAAACTGACTTGTAAACTACCGGTTACGCATCTTCACAAAACCGATATATAGAAAACTGATTACGCTTTCTTCACAAAACCGATATGTAAAAAACAGATTACGCTTTCTTCACAAAACCGATATGTAGAAAACTAACTATGTTTTCTTCACAAAACCGATATGTAGAAAACCGATTACGCTTTCTTCACAAAACCGACATGTAGAAAATCGATTACACTTTCTTCACAAAACTGATATGTAGGTAACCGATTATGTTTTCTTCACAAAATTGATATTTAGATAACCGATTACGCTTTCTTCACAAAACTGATATGTAGAAAACCGATTATGCTTTCTTCACAAAACCGATATGTAGAAAATCGATTTTGAAGTAACGATTTTCTTAAGTGCCGAGGTATAAAACCGATCAGTTTTCCTTCCGGTTTTAATCTGCACAAGATTAACTCAATTAAATTCTTATTTAAGAGTTTAATTAATGCTAATAATTAATTACATATTTTTGCTTAACATGATGTACCCTCACCACCAATTGAAGATCCCTAATTTTGAATGTTAAGGGATTTGAATGGAAGAGAGAGTTAATCCGGGTTTTTCCCTAATCTTTTCTCATCGAACAAATCACATAATAAGTCTTCATAGCCTAGTTGAGAGTGTCATCCATATTGACTACACCTAGCATATAAAATATATGAGTATAAGCTTCATCCAATGATGTATAATTATATCTTCACACTGGAGCTCCAAATCTTATGCAAATTTAAACAAGTAAATGTTTTTGGAGTTTGAATTAAAGAGTAAATATGTTTAAAAATGATTGGCCAAGATTACTTTTTAAGATAAACGTTGAATGTCCCTAGTAGAGTCACCAGAAAACTGTGCGCAATTTTTACGTCATGACAGAATTTTGATTTTCTATCGCACTTGCAATCTTTTGAAAAAAAGTGATGGGAACTAATTTTAATTTTAATCGAAAATTCAAGTAGAAAACGAGACTTTATAGACGACTCCATAGTTTACCATCCCATAGAATCTGGGAGAGATTATGATATATTATTAGAAGTCGTCATAGGACTTTTTAGTGTTTTGTCAATTTTTATTTCAATAAAAACCTCTTGACTTGAGAGTCGCCACATAATTTTACAAAAATGAGGAAAAGATAGACGTATGAACGTTATTTAAGAGATACTTTTGAGTTCAACATTTGGTTATGTATGGGAAAAAGTTTTTTTAAAACAAGTTATGTCACACAACGCACTAAGGGTCTCTACTAGATAATATTGGTCATTTTAAAAATATTTACGTTTTACATTTTTTTATATTTTATTCTACCCTAGGATAAAGCTAATCACAAACTTAAAATATTTAAAAAAACAAAAAACTTAAGTCTAAATGCAAGGCATAAATAAAATAAAATAATGGAAGCAAGAAAAATAACATACAACATGACCGAGGTTAGCCTCCTCGGTCGGGTAGAGCGTGGCTCGGTCGCGACCAAGATCGGGTGCAGAAAACACGATCGAAAGCCATACCAGCCCTCAGTCGGATCAATTCTTCAGTCGGTAACAACAAGCGAGTCTAATTCTCAATCAGGTGTAGTAGCGATTTCGATTCCATAATCGTGGTTTCATTTCCTCAATCGCAATAGATTTCATCCGTCGGACAATAAGTAGTAGGTGGGACGCACATCAGCAATATCACCCTCGGTCGTGGCCTTCAGCAGCACACGAATCTTTAATTCCTCAGTCAGTTGAATGTCTTTCATTGGTCATCGTCGAAAAACGTGTTGAAATCCTTGACTGGGTCTTGTATCGAGTGCAGAACCATGGTCGAAATCCATGTCATCCCTCAATCATAGTTAGAATTTGGAATTTTCTTTGGTCGAATGCAAGAGCGACCTTCCATTCCTTAGTCGTAGTGGATGTTAAAAAGCAGCGTTCTCAGTCGGCAACATTAGTAGTAGCAACTTGCCAACATCTTTATTTCCTCGATCGGGTGTTGGATTCATGGTCGAAAACTATGCCATCACCCTCCTCTCTCGGTCGGATGCAGCTATCGGGTGCAGGAATTAGCAGCAACATCACTCAATCAGTTGCAATAATGGACTATTGGCACCTCAAGGAAGTAGTTTCTTTTCAGTAGAGTGCAGTTACGGTCGAAGATCATGCCATCGCTCGATAGCCAACAACTTTATTCCTTGATTGTGTAGTAGGCAACAGGTAGGGGCATTAGTTTAAAATTGTGTCTTCTCTCGGTCGAGCAGAAATCTACACCAGCAGCATCCAGTAGTAGGCCTCCCTCGATCGAAGGCGTCGCCATTCTTAGCCAAGTGTAGGATATTATCTCTTTTCTCGGTAAGATATGATGTCAAATGTAAGAGTGGGTCGATCGTTGGCATTCGAGCGTCGCGAGGGCCTTAAAGAAGCACCAGGAAGCATGAAGAAGAGCCATTACAACAATAACACTGATCAATAACACTGATGTTCTTTGAGTTTCCTACCTATATCCTACATTTCTAATTACATGGTGGTCGAGATCGACCCCAAACTTAATATAAAACCACACCATGGTTAATAACACATAAATAAATAAGAATATTTAAGAAAAACATCAAGTTGATCGAATTAAATTGAAATAAAGATCAAATAATGTAGAAAGTTTTATATGTTTTTGTTCTTGGTCAATTTTTAGAGTTCCTTTGGATAATTCTCGGTCATATATCTCTAATTCGTTATTAAATTTAAAATTTTCTAAGATAAAAATATTCAAATCATTAATTAAACTTTTTTGCCCAATAAAATTCAGATTCAAACCTGAATTGGAAGTCTTCGACCGAGGATCATCTAAATGGCCCTGGACCGATTTTCGTTTTAAAATTATCTTAGGTTAAGAGACCCTTTGTTTTCATTTGATTTTATGATTTTTTGTTTTAATTTATATTATTTACATGCTAGATTATATTACATATTTTACATAACATAAATGTAGAAAGTTAGATCAAAACACAATGGTAAAGAACATGCAAGCATATGATGAAAAGAAATGACATAATTATTTGAAATGTAATTATAGACGGTAGGAATTTGGTATCATGAATTGTGTCAGGATATATGTGGCAGCACATGAGTGGATGTGAAAAATGAAAACTTTCTCTCATATTAGATTTTAAGTACACTCAGGTGTTGCCACATTATTTTAGACACCATTCATGACACCAAATTTCCGCTCTCTATCATTATTCTTATTTGAAATTCAACCTGGAACATAAATGGTAGATTATAAATATATTTATAGTGTTATCATATTAATTACTAAAATATGTTTGTAGTCTTTACCGTAGATTCTTTTGAAATACATAGAGTTAAACTCTCACAAATGTGAGCATAATTGTGAATTAAAGATATATGTTTATGTTATGATGGTCCAAAATAAAAGTTTTTATTGATGAATGTTGTGGGACAATACTTGAGTGGACTGAAGAATTTATGTGGCCGAAGGGAGTAATGATCATACTCGACTGTGATTTTATTTTTCAACTATTTTCAATCTCGGGAAGCCCATTCATCTTCTACATATCCTGATGTAGACACCCAATTTTTACACCGAAAAATTAAATTAAATTTGTCCGATCTAATATGATGAGCATACTTGATTATTGGACCGGGGAGCAAAAATTAGGAAAAAAGCTTTTCAGAACTAGCTATAAAAGACCCTTGACATATGCCAATTCCAAAAATACTCGAGATTCAGAAGTTTTCATACCTTTAGAATAACCGGTCTGAAAGATTGTGAACTTTGAGTTTAATATTATTGTTGGACAAAATGTACCAAACAAATAGCTCGGGGCTTGTTTATGCATCCCAAACGCAATTTTTCATAAAAATTTGGAATTTAGGAGACCTAATACATTCAGATTAATGGGTTCAAAAAATTATAAATTTTGAGTATAATATTATTGTTTGCAATTTTGTGCAGAAGGATTCCAAAAGGGCAAAAGTGTCAAAATCAAATCAGTTGGGTCAAGACCGAGTCAATGAAAGTTAACTAAGGAGCTCTCGCGTGTCCAAGGTTTTCAAATAACTGGTTGACGTCATGATGATTCCAAGCGTGTCATATTTAAAAAAAAGGCCAAACACTCCCGATTTTGGCCATAGTTTGCTAAAGTAATTCTACAAAGATCACAAATTTCAAAATTTTACCCTAATCTCTATACAAAATGGAATTATATGATCTTAGATTATTTGGAAGTTTAAAACTCCATATACAAGATCTGTTTGTATCCAAAATTGAGTCAAAGCTCTTAACCTATAGAAATTGGTGGTACAAGAGAATGTGACCAGAATGGGATTAAACTGGATGTGCTCGCGGTTAGAAATTCATAACTTGAGTCACATATCATCAAAATTTGATAGTGATCTATGGTTGGAAAGCTACGACACATACTGTTTGAATGTCACATGTTCCACACCTCCATTCGACAATTAATGTGGTCAGTTCAGCACAACAACTAGACACAAGTTCACCTGCTTCAATCTTAGAACGAATTGAAGCTAGGTGCAACATTAAAAATTCTTATCTTTTGATTGTCTCAACCATTTGGAGCAAATGAGATACTATTGGAAATTTCATTGAGTTAGATTTGTTTGATACCATGTAGCACTCGTGGTTCAACCTACATCCCACGCTAAATCGCCCGTAAGACAATCTATTTATTTCGATACTACCTACGTTCCATCAAGAATTGCATGGATTACAGGACATTCTTGAATATTTTGTCCAAATTTAATGTTGTAACTAACATGCACACATTTTCAACGTATCATAACTCAGTTTCAATAGTGATCTTAGTCAAAAGTTATATCTGTTTGAAGTTTCGGTTGATCAATGTTTGTTGAAATCAGAAACCCAAATAAGGCTTGACTTTAAAAATTCATAAATTGGTCTACACTTTATCCTTTGGCCTGTTTCAAATTGGAGAATGAAGGTGGACGGGTTACCGAAACATAGGGTTTAGCCTCAAAGAAAATGAACTCAAATTTAGCCCGGTGTGACCCGCTAAGTGATTTGCTGGTCGAGACAACTCTAAAATTAAAATGTCCCAAGAATACCATTACTCAAGGAGTATTTAAGGACATAACCTCATTAATTTGAGTCACGGGTTATCATTTGCAATGTTTACACATTACTCTAGAGAGATAATTTGACTTGAAGCCAAGGTGACCAATTGAAGAACACTCCAAGAAGATTCCACCGAGAAACAAGTCTTCTCCGACGAACTTCTTCTACAGGTTTATTCTTCTTCCCTTGTTTTTTAGGTAGATTTATCTAGTTCATATGAACAATGATACATTTGAGACGTCGATTTTGTACACCGACGCCGACGTTAGGTAGAATTCATATGATCTGGTTGATTAATTTATAGATAGTTTTTTAATTAATGGACGTTTGTATTGCTAAATTATTTTTTAACCTAGCTTCTAGAAGTCCTAGGTAAATTGAGTTTAGTTTTAGGAAGAGACTAAGTTTTGACTAGCCTCGTTTCCTATTCTCTAATCTTCACCAAATTCTGTACATTTTGGTCGTCGGAGGAAGAACTACCAACCAATTTTCGGATGAGTTCAAGACTGCTTCCTTAATGCAGAAAAGGCCTAATGGAAGCTCTAATATGCAAGGAAGATGTCATCGAAGGCTACAACAAGGACACCTCGACAAATGACAAATCATAGACGGTAATCGTCGGCCAATTTTCAGATCTTTAGGGGAATCCTCCTTTGATTCATTCGTTTTGCGTTCTAGTGAACTATGACATCCATTAGTGGTCTCTAATATCTCGTAGAACCTCTACAGTGACGAGCTCTTGAAATCCGAAGTGAATACGACACCCGACGACGTCTCCATTGAAGAAGCAAAGTCTAGATCGAAAAAATATAGCTTGCCTCTATTTTCCATTGTTGGATTCTGATTGTATTCAGAAGGAGTTACGCGACGAAGAGAGGCGAGCTGACTCTAAGGTGGATTCTGAGTAATTTTTGTACAATCTCTAGAGGAATCTCATGTGCGGCGTTGGGAAGTGGTGGAAAGGAAGCATATGACAGGAAAACAACGAAGTCGTTAGTTCACTTTCTTAGGAATTGTTCTTTCCGATTTGCTGAAGTGTTTAGGGATGTTCACTTAGGCCCTAAAACTTCCCAGTTTTTTAAAACTGCCTTATAACTTTAATTCCGGATTAATATTTTAATTCCTAATTAAATAACCCCCATGCTCTTTCTTTGTCTTGTGCAATTTTAACCCTGAACTTTCAATTTCGGGTTATTTTCAACAAACTTGAAACAATTTGACCCTTTGACTATTTGTTCACCTCCAATTCGACCCTCAGACTTTATATTTGTCCAATTTTGGCTATAAAGTTTAAATTTCCATATTTTGGGAAATTCCTTAGGGCTTGTTTGGTTCCTTTTACACCAAACAACATTGTCTCATAAATTGGAGCCTCTAAATTTTTTTTTAGAAAAATTTTAGAAATTAAATAATGGATAGAAATATTATTTTCTACAATAATAATATTTTTCATAATTTTTTGGGCACGTTTGAAAAACGTCTTATTTTGAAATGCTCATATATTGAGCTCTGTGGCCTGAAACATTATGAAATTTTTACAAGATGTTAAAATTTTTTTTTCTTGACCTCCATAAAATTTTGCAGAATTTTTGGAATACTTTTGGAAAAATACTTATTTTAGCAGAGTCATAAGAGTCTCGTAACCCTAAAATGTTCTAAATTCGAGCGTAAAATATTTCTAACAATACGTTCGACGTGCACAAAGACTTTCGAGATTTTCCATTTTTTTGGAAAAATTTTGATTTCGGTTGTCGCACACATGGGGCTCTAATTCCACTTATCGATTCTTAATCCACATCCTAATGCACTCGTGAACTCATTTCTGTACAAGGATTTATAGTTCGAATCCACAAGAAAACCTCGAAGCAATATGCAAAGGAACAAATTCACATTGTTGTTCATGCGTGCATAGGGAGAGCATTCAACGTTATGTTATATCTCTTTTTTGTCTAGGAAAACCTTACAAGAGTTCAGATTCATCTCTAGACTAAGAATAAGATATTCCCTATAAATAGACTTAAGATATGATAATGGAAGACAATAGAATTTTAATAGTTTGATATCAATCTTTATCGAAATCTAATCAGAGCTAGGGTTCTCCCTTCTAGATTAGATACAAGGTTGGAATATACACAAGTCAACGAATTTTGAATTCAGAATGCAACGTGTAATGTACCTTCACAAATAAATGACCAATTATATTCGAATAGAGACTCTCACATGGGATAGGAGCATAGAACATAGCTTGTATAACCCTTTCTCATGCGTAACCAAGCACCGGATCCTTAATTCATGAATACACTAATTTTCTTTTCTTTAGTCTCTTTGTGTAGTAAAACTAAAGTGGCGACTTTTAAAGTCAAACAGATTAGTACGTTTCTACACAAACTAATCTGGAACATGTACGGGCAAATCAAAAAAGTCTATGATATAGAACCCCACTTTGATTCCTCATCTCAAACAAATAACACAACATCCCATTCGGATAGTTTTCTCGTCTACTTTTTGTGAGATTCGATAGGAAGGTAAGCCACATAGTTCTATAGCATAGATTTCGTAGAAAAGTGCACTAATCGTGTTTACTATTCAAGTCCTTCGTTGCATTCCCTTCGTGGGCGGAGTACTAGAAAGGATAGGTAAGGCATGAAACGACCGATTTTGGATCACACAGATCACTCTTAAAGACGGAACATTTGAATGGATAAATATAATCTTAGGAACATGTCATTTCATGCTCTAAAAAGAAAGAGACGTTAGGAGAACTCTAAAATAAGAAGGTGCACAGGAAACCCTTCAAAATGGTAGGGAAAATATTTAATTCTAAAAAGATTACGAGAGTTAAAAATGGACGAAATAAACATCGCACACCTTATATATAAATATTCAATAAAAACACTATGAAACAAAAATATAGTTTGGGTATATTATCATTAGACTCAATTCTATTAGCAATCTAACTGTAGTTAGTTTTAGAATTCTTTTAATTTATCCTTGTTATAAATTCTTCCATCTATAAAATTTTTTTATCATAAATATTTAAGTTATTGATATATAAAACTTTGTGCTCATTATTTCAGTGTGAAATGTGTGAGTTCTTCATATATAGTTTGTTTATTGGAAACATTAAACTTACCTATTATTAGAGACATTATTTTGATGTGGTTAAGTTATGTGTTCAAACAAAAAAAAACACATTTATGTTAGCTAAGAAGTTATTATTTATTTAATTAGTCTTTTATTAATTTTATAAATTATAGTCTACATTGTATTAGTTTATTCAATTCCAAATATAAGAAATCTAATTTCTCTTATAAGTTTCTATCGTTTTCAGATATTTGGTTTTCTAATAGAATCATGCTACATAGAAATGGCTCTTAGAGTAAAAACTTATCTAATCTGAATTTTTTTATATGATTAAATTTTCTACAAGTCTATTTAATTTTATTTCCTGTTCGTTAAAGCATTGCAACCAACACATATTGGATACTGTTGGAGAAATCGAATAATAGCACCTTTTTAACAATCCAGAAATAGACAAAATACAACAAGGCCTAACAATTCTTTTACCCTTTTTGTATAATCAAATAGGCAGCCAATTCAATTGAGCATCAAACAATCAAACAATCAAAGAAACAGAGAGAAAGACACCAAGATTTTACGTGGAAAACCCAAATTAGGTAAAACCACGGGACACTTCGACCACTTAAATCATCCACTATATCAAATGGGTATAAGCCTAGAGGTAATCTAATCAAAATTATCAATTAACCTCATCCTAACTTTTCATTCACATACATTATCATCATCACTAAAGATGGCTAACCAAATGGAGAAGAGATAAAGGAAATCAGAAGAAGAACATGCTGTTTCAATGGAGGAATTGCTGCTTCAATGGAGGAAGAACTGCTGGAAGTGGGAGAGAAAAAAACAACCAAAATTGCTGTGTTTTTTTCCCTTAATTAAATATTCCCTAATGGGCTTTATTAATTTGTTAGGCCCAGCTGCCAAATGAGCTGACCCAACAAATCTCCCCCGTCAGCGCAACTTCACGGGCTCCAATAAACCCGCTCTCTCCCGACAATCTTCAAACTTGTCCTTAGACAAGGATTTCGTAAACATATCGACACCATTCTCACTTGTATGAATCTTCATCAAGTTCAGCTCTTTTGCCTCAAGCACATCACGTATCCAATGATATCTCACATCAATGTGTTTAGATCTCGATTGAAAAACTGAATTCTTTGAGAGATGAATGGCACTTTGACTGTCGCAAAACAAAGTGAACTTCTCTTGCTTTTGGCCCAACTCTTGTAGGAACTTCTTCATCCATAACACCTCTTTACATGCCTCAGTAGCTACAATATACTCAGCTTCTGTAGTAGACAAAACGACACACTTTTGTAACATTGACTTCCACGAAACAGCACCGCCTACAAAGGTAACCAAAAAACCTGATATAGATTTTCTTGAATCAGCATCACCCGCCATATCAGAATCTGTAAAGCCTTCCAAAGTAGGAGTATCACTTCTGAAGCATAAACGTGCTTTCGAAGAGCCTCGAATACATCTGAGAATCCACTTAACAACCAACCTATATTCTTGTCCCGGGTTGGAAAGATATCGACTAACAACACCAACTGCGTGTGCTATGTCCGGTCTTGTACATACCATGGCATACATAAGACTACCAACTACAGAGGCATAAGGTACATTCTTCATTTCATCTTTCTCTTTCTCACTTGTAGGAAATTGTTTAGAACTTAACTTGAAATGACATGCAAGTGGAACTGAAACCGGTTTTGCATTTTTCATTGCAAACCTCTCAAGTACCTTCTCAATGTACTTCTCCTGTGATAGCCAAAGTGTTCTATTCTTTCTGTCTCTTGTGATTTCCATGCCTAGGATCTGCTTCACTGAACCCAAATCCTTCATCGCAAAAGACTTGTTCAAATCCCTTTTGAGCTTCTCAATTTTCGCAATATCTTGCCCAACAATCAACATATCATCAACATAGAGCAGAAGAATAACATAATCATCAACACCGTATCTCTTGATGAAAACACAATGATCAGAAGTAGTCTTACTGAACTCATTTTCTTCCATGAAGGAGTCAAATTTTCTGTACCATTGTCTAGGCGCTTGCTTAAGCCCATACAAGCTTTTCCTCAACCTGCAGACAATATCTTCTTTACCTTTAACTTTGAAACCCTCGGATTGTTCCATATAGATCTCTTCCTCCAAGTCACCATGGAGAAATGAAGTCTTCACATCCAGTTGTTCAATTTACAAATCTTGACTAGCAGCCAATGCTAACACAACTTTGATGGATGACCTCTTCACAACCGGTGAGAAGATCTCTTCAAAATCAATCCCCTTTTTCTGTCCAAAGCCCTTCACAACCAGTCTTGCTTTGTATCGAGGTTGTGAGCTATTCTCTTGGTGATTCAACTTGAATACCCACTTGTTCTTCAAAGTCTTCTTTTCTTTTGGAAGTTTCACCAAGTCATAAGTCTCGTTCTCTTTCAAGGAATTTATCTCTTCTTGCATTACCACCGACCACTTGTTCTTGTTTTCATAAGACAATACTTCTTGATAGGTTTCTGGTTCTCCCCCGTCATTCAACATCACATACTCATTAGGAGGATACCTATTAGAAGGTTTTCGTTGCCTACTAGATCTTCTAATATGTTGATCATCAGGTGGCTCTAGAGAACTATCATCATCTTGTTTAGCTTCCTTTGTTGGCTCAACATCAACTAGAGGAGTCTCATCAACCTCAACTTGGGCATTTTCCACATCATTGGGTTGTGTTTGTGGTGTACAAATCCTACTATTACCAGGAAATTCCTTCTCCGTAGACTTTGGCTTTTCTTTTTTCTCAAAGTCTTCAATGGTCTGATCTTCAAAGAATTCCACATCTCTGCTTCTAATGAGTTTATTGTTAACCGGATCCCAATATCGATACCCAAATTCTCCGTGGCCATACCCAATAAAGATACATTGTCTTGTCTTGCTATCAAGCTTAGCTCTCTCATCTCGAAGAACATGAATAGACACTTTACAACCAAAAACTCTCAAGTGATCATAAGAGACATCTTTACCTCTCCAAACTCTTTCTGGAACGTCGTCATCTAAAGGACTTGAGGGTGAAAGATTTATCAAATTGACCGTTGTCTTCATTGCCTCTCCCCAAAATGATTTTGGCAGCTTAGCATGGGAAAACATACACAAAATTCTCTCATTGATAGACCTGTTCATCCTCTCTACGACTCCATTCTGTTGAGGTGTTTTTGGCACAGTCTTCAAAAGCTTGATCCCATGACTTTTACAGTATTCCACAAATGGTCCTCTGTATTCTCCACCATTATCCGAACGAACACATTTCAACTTCTTCCCAGTTTCTCTCTCCACTTCAGCATGAAACAACTTGAAGTAATCCAATGCTTGATCCTTAGTCTTCAAGCAATATGCCCACACCTTCCTTGAGCAATCATCGATAAAAGTGATGTAATAATGAGCACCACCTAAAGTCAAGGAATCAATAAAATATATGTCTGTGTGTACTATATCTAGGATATTGGACTTCTTAGATGGAGAGAAACTTTTGAAAGAAACTCTATGTTGCTTACCAACTAAGCAATCTGTGCATGTCTTCAAATCTGTGGACTTTAAGCCCTGAAGATCGATTGTCTTGGAGAGAACTCGCATGCCATTCTGACTTAAATGACCAAGTCGCTTATGCCAAAACTGTGTTGAACAATCATTAACTGCATTTGCTTCTCCCCCATAAGACTTAGTCTTTGTCACATAAAGAGAACCGACCTTCTTTCCTTTAGCTATCACCAAAGACCCTCAGTGAGTTTCCATTTTCCTTCACCAAAGTAACTATGATAGCCCTCATCATTAAGAATACCAGTAGAGATCAAATTCATCCGAATATCGGGAACATGTCGAACATTCTTCAAAAGTAGCTTGCATGAAGTGTTAGTATCCAAACAACCATCTCCTTTTCCAACAATCTTACACGTAATATGGTTTCCCAACGTCACTAAACCAAACTGTCCACTAGTGTAAGAAGAAAATATATCACAACGATTGGTGACATGATAAGAAGCACCCGAGTCTACCACACATTGTGTATCTTGAGAAACAAGGTTAATACTATCATTGTCGTAAACAATATCAATGTCGTTACCACCCACATCTGCAACCTTACTACTTTCATCTTGCTTATTCTCCTTTTGTTCTCACTTTAAAGATCTGCACTGATACTTCTTGTGTCCTGGATTTCCACAATGATAACATGTAATCTCTTTTCTCGAGTTGGATGTTCCCCGTGACCTATCTAAACTACCACTGCAATTCTTTGGAATTTTACTTTTACTTCTACCCCTTTTCTCAATCACGAACACCTGACTTGGAGTCGAGAAGCCCTATTCTTTTCTTCTAGCCTCTTCATTCAGCACGCTCTCTTTCATCATTTTCAAAGTGAGCTTACCTTGTGGAACATAATTGGTAATTGAAACCACAAGTATCTCCCAACTATCAGGAAGGGAATTAATCAAACACATAGCATGAAGTTCATCATCAAATTTCATTCCTATCGCAGCCAACTCATTTAAAATCCCCTGAAAAGCATTTAGATGCTCGGACATAGAAGACCCATCTTGATATTTCAACGAGCAAAGTTTCCTAAATAGGAATGCTCTATTTTGAGTGTTGTTCTTCTCATACAGCTCACTCAAAATAGTCTACACTTTATGAGCATTAACCTCAGTAGCCACATGCTGATACACACTATTGTCAACCCATTGCCTGATTTTACCAACTGTCTTTATGTTCAGCTTCTTCCAATCTACATCTGTCATAGCCTCTAGTTTGCCTTTATCACCCAAAATAGTGTCTTCATAATCATAAATACACAATAAGTCCTCCATCCGTGACTTCCAGATTGTGTAATTGGTAGTTGTGAGTTTGATCATCGTGCCATTACTACTCAACGATTCTTCCATTTGAATTATACAAGAATCACCATCAAACGAACTCAGCTCTGATACCATTTGTTGGAGAAATCGAATAATAGCACCTGTTTAGCAATCCAGAAATAGACAAACTACAACAATGCCTAACAATTCTTTTTCCCCTTTTGTATAATCAAATAGGCAGCCAATTCAATTGAGCATCAAACAATCAAAGAAACAGAGAGCAAGACGCCAAGATTTTACGTGGAAAACCCAAATTAGGTAAATACCACGGACACTTCGGCCACTTAAATCATCCACTATATCAAATGGGTATACAATGTTGTTCAATACAAGCCTAGAGGTAATCTAATCAAAATTATCAATTAACCTCATCCTAACTTGTCATTCACATATATTATCATCATCACTAAAGATGGCTAACCAAATGGAGAAGAGATAAAGGAAATCAAAAGAAGAACCTGCTGCTTCAATGGAGGAATTGCTGCTTCAATGGAGGAAGAACTGCTGGAAGAGGGAGAAAGAAAAAAACAACCAAAACTGCTGCGTTTTTTTCCTTAATTAAATATGCCCTAATGGGCTTTATTAATTTGTTAGGCCCAGCTGCCAAATGAGCTGACCCAGCAGATACCATCCAGAACTGATGTTACCTCTTATTCGCCTTTCTAGACTTGATTTGAGGAAAATTCCTTTACTTCTTTGAGCCGGACAAAAATGAGTGAAAGAATTAGGGGTTATTCTTCAACATGCTATCTCAAGAAAAATCTTGAACTTCCTTTGTCATATACTCGTGATCTTCTTCCTACAAACCGAGAAGATGTGTGCATCTCTAATAGACCACAATGTACATGGCATCTACTTGATAAATTAGTGCAGGAAACAGGTTGTAAGTTGTAGTTCATTGCCAGATAATAATGAGACTTATTATACAAGAATGTCTCCGGGCCTTGATAATTGGAGGCATAAAAACTCAATCAATCACTTGAAAGTAGCTGGGATAGCTCATACAAGTACAATATGTGCATACATGAAAATCTTAGAAGAAGAATAATGTTATGCAGGGAATGTGTAACAGATTGAATGATAAAAGAATACAAGATTGATAAAGGAGAGACAATAGAGATTTAAGAGGACATCATTTGGTCTACAATCCAAGAAGGAGATATAACATGACTCTACAATTATAGTAGTGCCTAGCTAGTTGATAATCCTTAACTACTACTTATTACAATTGACTTTATTAGTTACAATATGAACAATTATAAGTTCCTTACTTCCTTCTATCTACTATTAGCTTAGATATTTGATTTTATTAGTTACAATATGAACTATTATAAGTTCCTCTCCTTCCCTCTATCTATTATAAGTTCCCATTTTCCTCCCATTTTTTGCCCATGTGCTCGCCTTATCTTCGCAATTAATAGTCCTATACCTAGAATCTCCACCTTAACCTAAACTTAGGCTGTCGAAGATAAGATCAGACTTAGTGATATAACTTCAAATGGAAAAATTGAAGTTGAATTCATCCTCGGTTCTAAACGAAACCAAAGACCAAAAAATCCGACCTAGGACCGAGATCAAAGACCGATGTTCTTGAGTTAGTACCGAGACCTAAGAACGGTATTCTTGAGTAAGGACCGAGGAATCCGATAATTGTTTATAACCTCGGACCGAGTGGTCTGACTTGGGACCGAGCCTCCCAAGTTCATGATTGAGAAAACAAGACCTCGGACCGAGCCTCCCAAGTCCACGACCGAGAAAACTAGACCTAGGACCGAGCCTCTCAAAACTAAGACTAAACGGTCTGAGTTCAGGACCGAGCTCTCTAATCCCTCAATCGATTATCTCGAGCCCTAATCCAGACCACCTCGGTCTAGACCGAGCCCGTTCGATCTCAGATCGGCAAAACCGGACCCAGACCTTAGAACTTCAGTAATATGTCCTATTATATTCCACTTTTTAAAATCCAAAATTATTTTTGTAATTTTGGAACCCCAATCCATTTTTCAAGTGATATTTATATATTTTCGGGATTTTTTCTAAACAAATATTTTGGCTAAGGTCCCGTTGGAATTTATTTTCAAATTCTAACAATTTTCTGATATTTGTTAGAGTTTTTACTCAGTTTTATATCAACGCAGTCGCAGGTACGCCCTTTTAAACAATTTTGTATAACCAAATACGTACTCTAAACCTATCCTTGTTTAGGACCCCCAGACTACTAATTAAAGGAAATAAATTTTATAAATAAATTTTGAAATAACCTAAGTTTGTTTTAAAAAAATAAAATTGTCATTCGACGGGCGCATAGGACATAGCGCGAAAGTCCTTTGCTGAGCGTAACCAAAAACCGAGCCCTTATAGAAACTCTAGTATAAAGTATATTTATACACTTACATTTTACTGATTTTTCTAAACTTATTTGGCGACTCAGTTTTCAAATAAATAATCTTTTAAATTAGTTATGTTTGATTAATTTAAACCGGACATTGGTTAAATTATTATTTAACCCCTAAATTATTAAAATTTGAATAAAATTAATCATTTCTACATTATTAAGTTCTAAAGCTCCCAAGTATTTTCAAAATCATTTTTTAAAGAACTATTTTCTTTTTAAAAGACGCTTGGCACACAGAATAATGTTGAAAAACATCGAACCTCAAGCCACCCCGCGATCCCCGTATTACCACGTGTCTTCCAAACACGTGTTAAGCTACAAAAGGGAATTCATGGGGGTTACAATTGTATATTTCCTCAAATTAAGATATTAATTGAAAGCCGGGAAGACCCAAGACGAACTTCCATTGTATACTTCATAACAAATAATTAGGTATTTATAGATATCTTTTTACTCAAGCACAAGGACTAGAATAACATTTTTCACCCATATTTCTTTGAACTTTGCACACTCAACTAACTTTAACCGCATACTTCTCCTAGAACAAATTAACTTTAATCTACTAGTTTTTGAATAATGTCGAAATAACTAGCAATTTAAAATATATCTTTAAAAACCCACTAATTGTCTTCAATTATTTTCACTATACTTAATAGTTTCTTCGAAAGTAATTGCGATATTTTTCTATTTGAATTGATCGAGCCTCTCATCTATCTCCTTTTTTATGACTAGGAAACACATTCAATGTCTCATTTATCTTATCGCATTAGATGATAATTCAATGATCTCATTTGTCTTTGAATTGATCGAGCCTCTCCTTTAGCCCCTTTTTCATGACTAAGAATCTCATTCATGGTCTCAATCATCTTCTTAATAAGATGAAAAATTAATCATCTAATTAATCTTAACTATGATCCACTATGCATGGACAATTACGATAGAATAAAAGAAGTACCCAAATCATCACCTTTGAATTGACCGAGCCTCCAATTTAGCCTCTTTTACATGACTAGGAATCTCACTCAAAGTTTTATTTATCATCTCACATTGAAATATAATGCAATGATATCTTCTTGATTCGTTTGATAATTTCTCTCATGATGTCTCCACTTAAACTTATAAGTGATTAGTCTTCATTTTCTTTGTCTGTCATTCATATAGTGTGTCAACTAGAAATATATCAATCCTTAATCACCTGTCAACTCAATACAATCTTGCAATTTGGTCGAAGGATTGCCTTATCAATATGTCGACAATGTTGTCACAAGTAAATTCCTTTTTGATAAGACTTGTTGTGTATCATTATTGCCTTCATTCATGGCCAAGAATACCTCTTCACCAAGGCAATCCTCCTCCGCAACATTAGAACAAATCTCAATGGTCCCATGACAATTATCACTTGGTAATGTGCCTTTTTGATGGCATATCTCCAGCTAAAGTTTAATTTCTCTCGAATCAATACTTGTGTCTTCATTGTTCAAACTTCACATATCAACTTAACATAACATTATCTCCACCTTCTTCTAGCCAAACTCTATATTCTTTGGCATCATCTGGAAATCCAATAAAGAAATATTCATTTACCCTTGGTTCCAGCTTTCCTTCATTCACATTCACAAATGCAACACAACCAAAGATTTTTGGATGAGCATATGAATTAGATTAACCAATCCATACCTCAATTGGTGTATTCACACTAAAACAATTAAAGAACTTCTATTGATCAATTAGTTAACTTTGAACATTTCTTCCCCACCATGTTGAAGAGTCGTTTCCTTAAACAAGAAGTGTCTTACAATTTTGGCAGCCTTGCCAAATGCTTTGTACTCTAAGTTCACGTACTTAAAATCATTGTAAATATTCAACTTCTTATTCCTCTTACCCACTTAATTCTCCACCAAAGTCTTCCAATATTTGAGCTTTTGATTTGCTCCACTCTTATTCTTTATTGTCAATGGCCTCCTTAAAAGGTCATTAATGAATATAATGAAATACCTTGCATAACCATGAGTTAAAGTTTTTGCACCAAAAACTCATTTCTAACCCAATTTTTGCAAGCCTATGAGGCCAAGCCTCAAATGCCAGAACCTTGATGTATATTGAGTGACCTCAGAGATAATAACTAAACATACTTGTGAGTTATCTTATAGAGAATACACATTGTTTTTATTTACAACTTCCATAACAACTAAAGTACTTTGATCACCATCAATGATCCATATCTAGCCTTCAAAACATAATATTTTATATTATGCTTCTTTAGTTTTAGGTCGTCTTTTTTGAAATGTCAATCTTCTTAACACCGGAAGAACTTCACATTTTATTTAGTCTTCAACATAGACTTAGAGCTCTTACTAAATTGCCTTCTTTCTCGTGATGTTGTTTACCTCTTACAAATATGCCTTCATCATTGTCTTATTGTCTACAATTTTCCCTCTTGGTTTGTTCCTTATACATCATGTAACACGTACTTCTTCCACCTCAAACTTGACATTCATTCATACCAACAAGAACTGCAACTTGAACATATTTTGGAAACCTTCCTAAAACTTATTAGGAACTCTCAAGGGAGCATCCAAGCTTTTCATCTTCCTTTCCTCTAGAACGACTTGGTTTTGTTACCACCTGTTGAAATACTAGGAAATGAGTTATCCCTTAATGCAAGAACAACAACACCGAACAATTGCAAAAACTAAAGAAAGCAACCAAAGAATGCAAACATAAGTTTTACAGTGGTTCGGCCAAAATATGCCTACAACCACTTTTGAAACACACGAGATTCTTAACTTTATTATCAAGAATGTTACAAGAGTATTACAATAATTCTCTCATAATGAAAGCACACACACAACTCACAAGGAAGTGATGCTCTCAAGGCAAATAGATGGTTTTCTAAAGTGCACAACTACACCTTAAATAAGTCTCAATTAGGTAAATATCAATATCTTATTTTGAGGAAGTAGACAATGGATGTTCATCTTGGGTGTTCTTGGTTTCGATAAATATCTGATTTTGAAGAAGTAAACGATGAAAGGTCATTTTGGGATTTCTCGGCTTTCAATTATTATCTTAATCGGATAACAATTTTATTGCTAAAAATCTAGTTACAAATTATCTTCAATTGAATTGGCTAACATCTAACTATGACCTATATATTTTATACTAAATAATTTCTTTTGATAAAATTGAAAAATAAATTAAAAATTCTTTATAAATCTCGTATCTTTTCCAAGTATCTAAATAACATCAAAACACAGTAAGTCAAGACTTGTCATAACTAACTTGACTCTCACTAATTTAGGGACACCATATCAAACCGGTTCAAGAGCTAGTTTCATCATGGTTCTTATAGTTTTATTTTAAATTTTATCAAATTTAAAATGGATACATCATTGTTTTGTAACCATCCTATTACTCATTTTATTAATTAAAATACTTAAATACCTACTTTAATTTTATATTAAATATAAAAAGAACATTATAATATTTCAATCAATTAAAAATTCAAATAATCTTCTCTTCATCCAAAAAGATTTTTGTTTGGACAAAACCCTAACCCCTGTAATAACCAACATCAAACAGGCTACCATTCAAACCTTTAGCAACCGTTTCCTATGTGGTAGGTATACAATTCCTTTGTATTTATAACTGTTGAATTAGCTTAAACATATATTTGTTCACAAAAAATATAATATAATTTTTTTTAAGACTGAATTAGTTGGTGAAAGAAAGAGGGAGAGTTCACGGGATTGTGTAGAATAATGTTGGGGCACTGGGTAGGCCCTACCTAGGAAAAGAAATGGCCATAAATTTAGGCATGGGAAGTAGCATCTAGGTAAATTTGAACCACACAAAATATTTTAACCAATTTCCTTTTATTGCCAACACTTGTCTCTTTGTTAACAAAAAAAAAAGTGTCGATGAATGTGTTATCTTCTATGGTCCCTGTCAAGTTTAATTAGTTTTTTGCTATCAGCCAAATGCTCTACCATCGCCCATTATTGTCAATTTTACTTTTAACTCTTAAACTTTATTCTTTGTTATGTATAACAATATAAAGTTCTCCATTAATATTTCCTTTGTAATATTTGTGATAATAACAATTAACCTTAAATTTCTAGTTCTTTTTTCTTTTTGGGTGGCTAAAGTGTTGGGTCCAACCCAATTAGTAACTTAATGAAACAAGCAAACCATAACTATGGTATTCATTTGATCACTGCTAGAAAAAGAGAGCATTCTTCTAAGAGACTAAAACATAGAAGAAGAAACAGAGGAAGAAGAAGAGAATGAGAAAGAGCAATCTCCTTACATTTATCACCTTTAGGTTTCAATTTCTTGTTTTCTTATATCAAAACTTGCTTGGGTCTAAATGAAATTGGTTTTCTCTGTATATATACCTCAAGTTTAGGTTTAAAGCTGAGAAGAACATTTGTATCTGTTTCTTGTTGATATAGTAATATTTGTTGGTTGGCACCGTGTTCATTTTCAAAATTCTCAACAAGTGTTATCAAAGTTGTTATGTTTATTTTTTATTGAAGAATGCTTTTGTAGGTTTAGATGGAAGGAAGTAGAACAATGATCAAGTTGATAAATAATTACTAGCAGATTTAGAAATCCAAAATTGATAATATCTTTTATTGTAAAGACTTGTATGAGCCAGTTGAAGGAGATAGTGCAAAGCCAAAATATGTGGTTGATGCTGATTGGAAAAAATAGAATCGGAAACAAGTTAACACAATCATACAGAGGTTTGATGATAGTGTGTACCACCATGTAGCAAGTGAGAAGAGTGCACATGAGTTCTGGAAAAATCTGGAGTCATTGTATGAGTAGAAAATAGCAGGTAACAAAGCGTTTCTGTTTCAAAAGTTAGTAAATATGAAATTTAGAGAAGGTACAAGTATTTTTGAGCATTTAAATGAGTTCCAGAGCTTGATTAATAGTTTGGAATTTATGGAGATGACATTAGAATATGAGCTACAAGCCTTATTGCTCTTGGGGATCATTTCCCGATAGTTGGGAGACCTTGGTTGTGACAGTTAGTAATGCAACTCTGAATGGTGTGGTTACTATGAATATAGTTACTAGTAGTTTGTTCAACAAGGAGACAAGAAGTCATTTAATACAAATAGTGCACAACCTTAGTCATAGAGAACATGGGAAGTGCTTAATACTGACAACAATAAAAAGACCATAGCAAGTCTAGAGGCATATCAAAATCTAAGGTAAGACATTATTATGACTATGATAAAGAAGGTTACATGAAGAAAAATTGTAGAGAATGGAAAAGACTATAGAATGAAGTAAAAAATCAGATGAAAGATGATGAGAACATAAACACTACATCCATAATAACTGCATATGATATAGTGATTCTCTCTTGTGAAAAGGAACAATGTCTACATGTAGAAGGTCACCAATGAGTTAAGTGGATAGTAGATTTGTGCTTGCTATCATGCTACACCAAAGAGAGAGTTCTTCACGACTTACAATGTTGGAGATCTTGGTACAGTGAATATTGGTAATACTAGTCACTCGAGCATTATGAGTATTGGTGATATTTATTTACAGATAGAGTTGGGACATCGGTTAACACTGAAAGATATGCGACATATTAATGATTTGCATCTAAACTTGATAGCAGGTGATGCATTGGACAAAGATAGATTCAAGCATTACCTTGGTGGTGGAGAATGAAAGTTCCGAAAGGATCAATGATTGTAGCAAAAGGGAAGTCGCGGAACTCCCTATACCGAACCCATGTGAAGATACTAAATAATGAACTAAATGCAGTACAAGCTGAAAACTATCTAAATTTATGGCATCAACGTATCATCCAAATGAGTGAGAAAGGACTGGGAATTCTAGTGAAGAAACTTCATATTCCCTCAACCAAAGAAAATGGTCTGGATCTATGCGACTACTACCCATTTGGTAAGAAACATAGAGTCTCTTTTAGTCAAACATCATAATAGAAATATAATATGTTGGACTTGGTTTATTATGATAGTTGTGGTCCTTTTGAGGAGGATTCATTGTTTGACAATAAATATTTTCAAACATTAATTGATGATGCATCTAAAAAGGTGTAGGCTTATTTTATGAGAACGAAAGACCGGGTATTTAATTACTTCCAAGAGCATCATGTAATGGTAGAAAGAGAGACATATAATAAGTTGAAATGTCTTCACTCTACCAACAACGAGTTTAAAGCATATTGTGTAAAATATGGAATTCGACATGAGAAGACAGTGTTTGGAACTCCGCATCACAATGGTATGACTGAGAGAATAAATCAGACAATTATAGAAAAGGTGAGATGCATGTTGAAGATTACAAAGTTGCCAAAATAGTTTTGGGGAGAAGTAGTTCGCATAACTTGTCATCTCATAAACAGGTCACTATATATTCCTTTGAAGTTTGAAATACCAAAAAGAGTGGTTTAAGAAAAATATTTCATAATCGTATATAAGGGTTGTTTGGATGCAAAGAATGTGTGCATATTCCAAAGACAACAAAGATCCAAGTTGGATGATAAATCAATTGCATATATTTTCCTTAGATATAGAAATGAGGAATTTTGGTACAGATTATGGGACTCAAAAAAGAAGAAAATTGTTAGGTACAGAGATGTTGTGTTCTTTGAGAATTAGAATAGGATAAATATGGAAATCAACGAAAAGTTATAGAGAGTTAACGAGTCCATAGAACTCATACCAATTCCTTCACATGTACCGTCAACAATAACAAATGAAGATGAACATAATGAAGAAGTCATAGAGGAAACCTTTGACATGAATAGTAGTAATGATGATGAGATTATTTATGATGCTCCTAAGTAGGGGGCAGCATCATCAAGAGGAGCTAGAAGAGCTCCAAGCAAAAAGGTCTGAAAGAGAACACCAACATTCTAAAAGATACCCTTCTTTAGAGTATATGCTATCGATAGAATAAAGAGAGTCAAAAAAAATTTAGGAGGCATAAATTCATAAAGACAAAATTAAGTAGCGGAATACAATAAAAGACGAGATGAAGTCATTGCAAGAAATGGGTACATATGAGCTAGTGGAGCTTCCTAAGGGTCGAAAGGCATTGAGAAACAAATGGGTGTTCAAGCTAAAGTGATATGAAAATGGAGAAATTATTAAGTACAAAGCTCGGTTGGTTGTAAAGGATTTTGAACAAAAACAACGCATCGGATTTTAGGAGATTTTCTCATCAGTGGTAAAGATGACTTCTATTCATATAGTGTTAGGTCTAGTAGCTGGCTTAGATCTTGAGCTTGAATAACTTTATGTAAAAACAACATTCATTCATGGTAATGGTAACTTGAAAGAAGAGATCTACATGATGCAACCAGATGGATTTGAAGTGAAAGAAAAAGAGAACAGATTTGCAACTTAAAGAAGAGTCTATACGGTTTGAAATAAGCTTCGAGACAGTGGTACAAGAAATTTTACTCTTTTATGGTGAGTCATAGGTACAAGAGAACCAAGGCAGATCTGTGTATTTACTTCGAAAGATTTTCTAATGGAAAGTTTATAAACCTTTTACTTTGTGTTGATGATGGGTTTATTGTAGTACATGATGCTTATATAATATCTATATTAAAAAAGGAGATATACAATACATTTGACATGAAGGACATGGCCAAGCACGTCGGATATTGGGCATGCAGATGACTCGTGACAGAAAGGCCAAGAGACTTTAGTTGTCATAAAAGAATTACATTGAAAAGGTGCTTGAGAGATTCAGCATGTTAGGATCAAAGGAAGTAAGTTGTACACTTTATAGACATTTGAAATTGAGCAAGAAGAAGTGTCCATCAAAAGAGAAAGAAATTGATGAAATGCCAAGTGTGCCATACTCCTCAACTGTATGGAGTTTAATGTATTCAATGGTTTGTACTAGGCCAAATATAGCGCATGCAGACGATATGGTAAGTAAATTCCTTTCTAATCTAGGAAAACAACATTAGAAAGTAGTGAAGTGGATTCTTAGATATCTAAGAGGCACTTCTAATTTGTGTTTGAGTTTTGGAAATGGTGAAACTGTGTTAGAAGGTTACATAGATGCTGATATGGCTAGAGATCTAGATCACAGAAAATCTACTTGGGGTTATGTGTTTACTTTTGTAGGGGAGTCGTGCCATGCAAATCCAAGTTGCAGAAATGTGTAGTTTGTCAACAACAGAAGCAAAATACATTGCAGCAACTAAAGCTAGTAAGAAGTTATTGTGGGTGATTAGATTTCTCTCTTGGAACTTGGTATACAACAAGAATATTCAATTATTTTATGTGATAGATAGAGTGTTATATATCATTCCAGAACTAAGCATATTGATGTGAGATTTCGTTCGTTAAGAGATGTAATACAAATCCATCATTTGAAGCTAAAGAAAATTCACACGAATAAGAACCTGTCAGACATGTTTACGAAGATAGTTCCAAAAGACAAGCTCGAGCTCTGTTGTCAGCTTGTTGGCATGAATACCAAGTGACGACTTGAAGATCAGTGTGCCTCTCTCTGTGGGCTGGAGGGGGAGTTTGTTGTGCATTGTGGATCCATCCCAATTAGGCACTTAATGAAACAAGAAAACCCTAAGAATGTTATTCATTTTATCACTACTAGAAATAGATAGCATTCTTATAAGAGACTAGAAACAGAGAAGAAAAAACAGAAGAAGAAGAAGAGGAGAAATAGCAATGTTCTTACTTTTATCACTTTTAGGTTCCAATTTATTGTTGTCTTATATCTAGACTTGCTAATTAGTTTTCTTTATATGTTCAATTTTATGTTTAAAGTTGAGAAGAATATTTATATTCATTTCTTGTTGATATAGTGATATTTGTTGGTCCCGATGTTTTACCTTCCAAGTTGAGTGGGTTTTTCACGTAAATCTAGTATTGTTTAATATTGTTATTGATCTCGATCTCCTATTTTGATTTAATGACCGGTGCATTTACTCAACTTACATCAATTAATTATAATAGAAAAGTATTCTTCATTTTCAAAATTCTCTTAACATAAAGTTTGTTTTCATATTAATAAATTTACGGGTTGTAGTCTATTTATGAACTAATTCATATGGGATATTAGCTACTGAAATTTACATATTTGTTGTCATCTGCAAGTGATTTTTGCAGTACTTAGGGAATCAAAATATTTTTTTTTTCTGCAACAGTTTTATTGAATTTTCAAGGACATTACAATTAGCCTTTGCAACATCTTTTAAATATGTCTCCAACTAATCAATTGTTTTCTTTGATTATTAAAGTTTGAAATTTTGCTTGAAAACTTATTTGCCATAGATGTTGCACATTAACTCATGCCAACCCTATCATTAAAATGACAAGTGGGATCATCATAGTGATTTAGAAATTAAACCGGATAAAGAAAATTGATTTCTTGTAAAAGTAATTTGAATATATATATATATAATGATAAAAATTAATAACTAAGAAATCGTTGTATTGCGTTTTTTCCAAGAAAAAAACTATAAATAACATAATTTCATCATTTTTCATCAATCATATTACTCAATTCTAGGGATAATCAAGGTTGGGTTGTGTCGATTTTTTTGATAAATTTACATTTCATTCTACTATATCGGATATATTTTTATCATGATTTTACTTCATGTTCTATAACCGACATATTAGATATATTGGATATTGAGTCGGTTTGACATTTTATTTTGGATATTTGGTCATAATTATTATTAAATATTATATAAATAATTAAAACCAAAAAAAAATGAAGTCTTGTAATAACATCCAATATGTTGGAATATATATTTACTATTTTTTTTAAATTTTAGGGTGGGAAAAGACATAATTTTTACTCAGAATGTTAATAAGTTATTAATCTTCACAACTACTACTTTGTTTTTCTTCTATATTAATACTATACTAATATTAGTGTCTTATCGATGAGCTGTTTATTGTCTTTTTAATTAATAAAATTGTAAAAATATTAAATATATAAAGTTAGAAAATTTAATATTTTTTAAATATTTTAAAAAATTTAAACTATAAAATATATAAAAATATTTCTGATTCCATGTCTAAAATCAAGATTTGACATAAAGTTCAATTAGATATTTTGTTTATTCCATCAATCCTTCTAGTATATTTGAATATTGTGTAGTTATTAGTAATGGCATGTCCACTAATTAGGTTAACTTTCCACTATGTATTTCATGTACATTGATAGTTGCAATTGCAATATAGAAGTAGCGAAAAATATATGACTTTATATTTGTTTTAAATTCATCAAATTTTCACATGATATCAGAGAAGTAACGCTCTAACCATTTCGTCGATCATCAGCCATCTTCTTCCCAGTTCTCGATCGCTATCTTCCTCTTATTCTTCTCTAGATGAAAAAATCAAAGCATGGGTCCTCTCACCGGTGAAAAAGGATCATTATCGAGAGTATAAACTCTCGGTAATGGCCCTATATCTGTCGGTATAGATATAATACCGAGAGTTTGGGTAACTCTCGGCATTCGTCGGTATTACCATTTTCGGTAAATCTAATTGGGTGTTTACCGAGAAATTTCATAAATCTCTCGGTTTAGATACCAGAGAAAAAAAACGAGAGTTATTTAAAAACTCACAGTTTTCCTTACAAGAAAATCCGAGAGTTATTTGAAAAACTCTCGGATTTTTCCTTACAAGAAAACCCGAGAGTTATTTGAAAAACTCTCGGATTTTCCCTTGCAAGAAAAATCGAGAGTATTTCAAATAACTCTCGGGATTTCTTGTAAGGGAAAAACCGAGAGTTTTTCAAATAACTCTCGGGTTTCTTTGTAAGGGAAAAATCGAGAGTTTTCTAAATAACTCTCGGTATTGCCTCTATAAATGTCTTAAATAGGGTGATCGTTTTGTGCGTAACTAAAACCTGTTCAGCCAAACCAATACATATACAATAATATTCATAAACCAAAAGATCATTATAATCCAAAATTCTAAACCAAACCAAATCATCCAAACAACCTGTTATCAGTCGAAACAAAACATTTACAATTGTTCAAAAATTATAATGTACTAACTAGCTGGGGGAGGGGGTTGTCATTAAGAATTCAATTTGTTGTTCATATTTCTCCATTCTTTGCGTCATTTGCATCCTCTCCGCTTCCATTTGACTCTCCATTTGCGATCTTTCTCTATCCCTCTTTTCCATTTTGTTAATTATTTTCGCTCTTTCTATATTCCTCATTTGAATTTCCTCAATTGTCAACGCCATGTGTCTCACATCCGCCTTTAACTATTCATTCTCCTCCAACAACCGATCAGTGGATCGTTGAGAATTGTTGTCACTCCGACGATCCTCTTGTGTGGGTCGGACGCCGGATCCCATACCGATCACTATCCCATGCATTTGGAGTCCAGACACTTTCTTCGTCAAGTCGAAGTCAAAGATATCTGGTTCATTGCTTCTTAATTCCTCCATCTCTGCCTGCACATTTGAAATTAATTTTTATTTATATAAATAAGCTATGTATAATTCAATTAACTTACAATCTTCTCTTGTGCTCGTTCATCTGGGATCGGGTTGGGGTTTTCTTGTATAGCTTTTGGGGTATGGGTCCTCTTGAAAACTTCAACGATAGAGGGGGTCCATCTTATTTCACCCGCCCGTTGAAATAAATGATTTATGAAATTAGTAACATCAATAATAATCAATTCATTCACAAACTTAAATCAAACTAAATATAACATCAATAATAATCAAACCTAAAACTAACATCAATAATAATCAATTCACTCACAAACTTAAATCAAACATAAATCTAACATCAATAATAATCAAACCTAAAACTAACATCAATAATAATCAATTCATTCACAAACTTAAATCAAACATAAATCTAACATCAATAATAATCTAACCTAAAACTAACATCAATATTAATCAATTCATTCACAAACTTAAATCAAACCTAAATCTAACAAAATCTAACATAAATCAAACATAAACTAACATAAATCTAACATAAAACTAACATCATTCAAACCTAAATCTAACATAATTCATAAATCTAAAAAAATCTAACCTAAATCTAACAAAATCTATCATAAAACTAACATCAATCAAATTTAAATCTAACAAAATCTAACTTAAATCAAACATAAAACTAATATCATTCAAACCTAAATCTAACATAAATCAAACTTAAATCCAAGAAATTGTAACCTAAATCAAACCTAAAACTAACTAACATCAAACCTAAAACTAACCTAGAAGTTGAAGACAAGAAGCACGACGGCAGGCAGATCAACGACGAGCTAGAGACGCGGTGGAAAATAGATCGACGACGAGCTACAAGCGGCGGAAGGATCAATCGGCGACGTGGACGTGGGCAGCGTTGGGCGTGGGCGGCATTGGGCGTGTGCTGCGTTTGTCGTTATCGGCGTGGATCGTGTTTCGGGTGAGCGCGATTGTCGATCGGGAGAAGGGGAGAGGGAAGAAGCGGGCGATATTGATCTGGAAAGGGAAATATGTTTTATTAATTAAAAGGGTTTTACCGAGAGTTTTAGGTATAACTCTCGGTTTTGACCCTTTCATATTTCCGAGAGTTTTAGGTATAACTCTCGGTTTTGACCCTTTCATATTTCCGAGAGTTTTAGGTATAACTCTTGGTTTTGATTTTTAATATTTCCGAGAGTTTTATGTATAACTCTCGGTTTTGGTTATTTTTTCCAAGAGATATGAGTAAATCTCTCGGTTTTGATGGATCTCACACAAATTTTAATAAAAGAAAAACCGAGAGAATTGTGTATATTTCTCGGTTTTGACCTTAGATTTTTTAACTTAAAACATCAACAACACACATTCACCTATTTAAAACACAACCTAATTATCATTAAACACATCCTTTTTATAATCAAACTCTACACATATTCTTATTATCATCAAACACAAACATATACATTCCTTTATATAATCAAACACAATCATATACATTTATAAAATTAATCACAATCCATACACTTCAAAAATAACACGCACTTTATTAGTTTAGTTAGGAGTTTAGACAAACTAATTAAACACCAAGTAAATTAAAATAAATGAAGAAATCAAAAAATGAAGAAGTCAAATACCGAGAGATATACCTATAACTCTCGGTATTACCATTCAAAACCGAGAGATATACCTATAACTCTCGGTATTACCATTCAAAACCGAAAGATATTTGAATATCTTTCGGTATTTCACTTATTTATTTTTTAATTTAATTGGTGTTTAACTTTTTAATTAGCTTGAACAACTTTAATTTAACACATTTCATATCCTTACACAATCCCCGCACATCTAATAATCAAACTCTACACACATTCTTAATATAATCAAACACAAAACATACACTTCTTTATATAATCATACACAATCATGTACATTTATATAATTAATCACAATCCCTACTCTTCAAAAACAACACACACTTCATTACCTTAGTTAGGAGTTTAAACAAGCTAATTAAAAAGTGAAACACCAATTAAATTAACAAATGGAGAAGTGAAATATCGAAAGTTTTCTAAATATCTTTCGGTTTTGAGATGTCAAAATCGAAAGATACTTAGAAATCTTTCGCAATTACCGCCTTCCCAACACTTAGAATTATTTTTAGTTTTTTTTGGGAAAAAGTCAAAACCGAGGGTTTTTTGAAAATTTTTCGCAATTACCCCCTTCCTAACACTTAGAATTATTTTTGGTTTTTTTAAAAAGGTCAAAACCGAGGGTTTTTTGAAAAACCTTTGCAATTATCCATTTCCCAACACTTAGAATTATTTTTAGTTTTTTTGAGAAGAGTCCAAACCGAGGGTTTTTTTAAAAACTTTCGCAATTACCCATTTACACTTAGAATTATTTTCAGTTTTTTTGAGAAAAGTCAAAACCGATGGTTTTTTGAAAAACTTTCGCAATAACCCCATTCCCAACACTTATAATTATTTTCATTTTTTTTGGAAGAGTCAAAACCAAAGGTTTTTTGAAAACTTTCGCAATAACCCCCTTCCCAACACTTAGAATTATTTTCAGTTAATTTGAGAAGAGTCAAAACCGAGGGTTTTTTTGAAAAACCTTCGCAATTACCCTCTTCCCAACACTTCGAATTATTTTTAGTTTTTTGGGGGAAAAGTTAAAACCGAGGGTTTTTGAAAAACTTTCGCAATTATCCCCTTCCTAACACTTAGAATTACTATCAGTTTTTATAGAAGAGTCAAAACCGAGGGTTTTTTTGAAAAACCTTCGCAATTAACTATTTCCCAACACTTAGAATTATTTTCAGTTTTTTTTAGAAGAGTCAAAACCGAGTGTTTTTTGAAAAACTTTCGCAATTACCCCTTCCTAACACTTAGAATTATTTTCAGTTTTTTTTAGAAGAGTCAAAACCGAAGGTTTTTTGAAAAAATTTCGCAATTACCCCTTCCCAACACTTAGAATTATTTTCAGTTTTTTTGAGAAGAGTCAAAACCGAGGGTTTTTTGAAAAACCTTCGCAATTACCCCCTTCCCAACACTTAAAATTATTTTCAGTTTTTTTGAGAAAAGTCAAAACTGAGGGTTTTTTGAAAAACCTTCGCAATTACCCCCTTCCCAACACTTAGAATTATTTTCAGTTTTTAGGGGGGAAAAAGTTAAAACCGAGGGTTTTTTGAAAAACTTTTGAAATTACCCATTTCCCAACACTTAGAATTATTTTCAGTTTTTTTGGGAAAAGTCGAAACTGAGGGTTTTTGGAAAAACCTTCGCAATTACCCTTTTGGGGAGAGTCAAAACCGAGGGTTTTTTGAAAACCTTCGCAATTACCCTTATCCAACACTTACAATTATTTTCAGGTTTTTTGCGAACAGTCAAACCCGAGGGTTATTTGAAAAACTTTCGGTGAAAACTCATATCACCGAAGGTTTTATACACCTCTCGGAATTTATTTTTAATAACGAAAGATTTATTCCTCTCGAGACCATTACCAAGATTTTTATAAAATTCTCGGTAAATTCTGTCGATAAAAGTCCTTTTTTCACTAGTGTCTTCTACTATAGGGTCTTCTCCAATTTCTCCATTGCCATCTAATCCTATCTCATTTGTCCTTTCTCCTATCGATGTATTAGACCAGGTTTTTGAAATTCATACAACAATAAATTAACAATCTCAGGAAATGCATAAAACTCATTCATAACTTCTTACAAACTCAATGGTAATAATTAGATGGTTTGAGCAAACTTTGTTGGAATCTACATATATGGAAAAAGAAAAGAAAGATTCATTCTTTCACCTATTCCAGACACTACAGACCAAAAGTTTGAAGCATAGACTAGAGAGAATCATCCAGTGATGTTGTGACTCTTGAATTCCATGTACAATACTATTGGAGAAAACTATCTCAATCATACTACAACAAAGTCCATCTGGGACACTGTCAAGACACGATATTCTTGCATTGACAATAGCTCCAAAAATTCCAAGTCGAACTTATACTTCATAATCCAGAACAAGGAGATGAAATGGATGTCGAACAGTTCTTCAGTGTTCTAGATAAAAAAAAATTGGCAATTGGTCGACTCTTATGAAGACAACCATTGACAATTCCCTAAAGATTTTGAATTTCATCAAAAAACACCGAAAGATGTCGTATTTATAAATTTCTCTTTGGATTAAATCCCAAATTTGAACCAGTACGATTGAGAATCATGGCGATGAAACCTAATTTAAGCATCAACGAAATGTTCTCTAAGGTACGTCAAGAGGAAATTTGACTCCATGTGATGGTGAAACCTAAATCATCAACTGTTATTGGGAACATGTTGCCATCTACTCTGAAAATCCAGACAAATATATTTCTCTTGTAAGTCGGAAACCTTATTGTGCTTTGAGGAAAAGAACTCGTTTGTACTACGACCACTATCGAAAACTCGAACACCTTAGAGATCATTGTTGGATTCTACATGGGAAGCACGTTGATTGGAAACGCTCTAATCGGAAGTTGAAAGGAGATTTTACTTCCTATAATGTGTTTAGTCGAGAGTAAATCGCATAGCTCAAAATGATGTTCGGGGATTTATCCGCGAACTTAGTTCAGTGACCAACTCATGTCTCTCCTAGCTCTCCCACTTCTACTGCATTATTTGGTGCGCACACTGGAACTGAAACTAATGTTGAGGGTAGGGTTCATTTGGAAACTACCCTAAAGGTATGCAATTTAATATCTTAAATAAAAATTGCTCCAAGTTTAGAATCAGGCTCACAAAGTAAAGTTTATGAACTTCACAAGTCATTGTATGGGCTCGAGCAATCTACACGATCTTGGTTTGACAAGTTTACGAAATCAGTTATTATTTCAGGTTACACTAAAAGCTAAGCAGATCACATTATTTATTAAGACTTCTTGTGAAAATAAGAAATCTATTCTTATTGTGTATGTTGATGACATCATTCTCATAGGTGATGATGAGAAGGAATTACTCAACTTAAAAAAGACTTTGACCAAAGAGTTTGATACTAAAGATCTTGGACATCCTAAGTTCTTCCTTGGAAGTGAAATTGCTCGTTCGTCTAAATGTATTTTCATGTCTCAACGTAAATACTCTTTAGATTTATTGAAAGAAACAGGGATGCTGGGTTGTAAACCCATTGACACCCCTATGGATCCCTACAACAAGATAGGTTCTAGAAAGGACATCTTAGTTAATAAAGAGAGATATCAATTACTGGTGGGTCGTCTCATATATCTATCTCATACACGATTGGATATTGACTTCTCGGTAAGTGTAGTTAGTCGGTTCATGAATAGTCCTACTCAAACTCACATGGATTCCGTTTATAGAATTTTACAATACTTAAAAGGTACTCTAGGGAAATGATTAATGTTTCTGAAAAACGACAATCGTGATATACCAGTCTATAAAGATGTAGATTGGGATGGAGATATCACATACAGACGATCTATTTCAGCCTATTGTACTTATGTATAGGGTAATCTTGTGACATGGATAAGTAAGAAATAATTAGTCGTGTCAAAAAGTAGTGTTGAAGCTGAACTCAAAGCCCTTACTCTTGGATTATGTGAAGAAATATGGGTTGCTAGAATTTTGATGAAACTCGACTTTATTGATAATGATAAAATCAAACTTCTATGTGATAATCTTGCAACCATTAGTATCGCTAAGAATCATGTGCATCATGACAAAACAAAACATATTGAGATAGATAGACTTTTTATATCCGAGAAAAGTCAATAATAGGATAGTTGAAATCTCTCATATTCCGTCAAGACTTCAAATTGCTGATATACTCACTAAAGCCTTACCGAAGACGACATTTGAAGACTTGTGTGGCAAGTTAAAAATGTACAACTTGTACCTCCCAACTTGAGGGGAGTGTAAATATTATATAGTTATTAGTAATGGCAATGTAACTGCCCACTAACTATGTTAACTACTCACTAATTAGTTTAACTATCCATTATGTATTCCCCATTAATCTATACATATAATGATGCTTAATTTCAAAGTGTCTGAATTGTTGGGTCAAGAGTTGTAGTTAATTTGGATATATATGTGAGAGTAAATGGATAATTGGGTCGGATTGTGGGCTGACCCTTCCATAAACATAAAACGGTTAAAATTAAAAATATTATATGTATGTTTCGAACTTGTAAACAAAAACAAGTACAACCCTTAAACTAACTAAGCTAATAAGACTTTATATTTTAAATTTAACACCAAATTTGATGAACGTGAGACATTTTAACAATATAAGTTCAACTAATTTACTAACTATGTGAAAAAAATTAAATAAATGTTTTCTTATCAAATTAAGACAATCACTAGATTGTCTCAACCATTGAAGTCCCTCATGTTCATACAATATATATTATTGACGAAAAAGATGATGAAGGCAATGAAAACGATAATGATGAAAGTGATGAAAACGATAATGATGATTGCGACGATAAAGATGTGAGAATTGTCTATTTTAACTTTTTTAATATGAATTTTATTTATTCTTGGAACATTATGCTAGTTAAGTTGCAATTATATCTCAAAAAGAATAAGTGAGGAGCCTAAGGAGATCCAAACAAAAACGACATCGTTTTTTTGTAAATAACGAATTTGGTTAGTTATTAGCAGTTAAGTACAAAGTCTGAACCGCAACCTTATTTCGTTCTCTCCTAATTTATTTAATTTTAATTTATTCGGTTTAATTTTTTTTAATTTTTTCGAGACAGTTCGATAAAACTGAGTGACTCTTTTGTTCAATCATACTTAATTTATTAACTAAAATACTAAAATATCATTTATTAATTTTTTATAAAAAAAAAATATTTTATCATTATATATTAATATATTTTAAATACTTAACCAATATATATATATATATATATATATATATATATTCTCAAAATCTCACATATCAACCTTTTTTAAATAATTTTATTTGAAGACTCTTAATATATAATTTAGATCATGAAAAAAAAGTAAGATGGAAACATTAGCTGGCGATGGTATGCATCCATCGTCCCTTACAAAGTGCAAAAGTACTTGTCTACTAGTAATTTAAGCTTTTGTCCTTTACTGTTATCTTCAACCTTCTATTATTATTATTATTATTATTATTATTATTATTATTATTATTATTATTATTATTATTAGATTTTCATATATTTAAATATTTGTGACATGTCACATGTGAACCGTTTACATATACTTCCATAGTCTAGACCATACCAAAATAAAATCCAATTTCATACAGTTTCACGTGAACTATATAATAATACAATTTATACACACTACTAGTAGTGCACAAGTTTATTGAGAGAAAAAAAGCTTCTTCAATGGCGGAACTGGGCTGTGAGGTTGAGGCATTAGGAATTAATTATGCTATCCCTATTCAGAAGAAGAGGAAGATGAAAAAATCTGATGATGATGATGATGTAGATGTAGATCAAAGAAACGTCGGAGCTGAAGGCGGCGGCGTTCGCCATGTGCTCAAGGACGTCCATTTCCGTGCGAAACCATGGGAAATCCTTGCTATAGTAGGCCCCAGCGGCGCCGGAAAATCATCTCTCCTTGAAATAGTCGCCGGAAAACTCACCCCACAAACTGCCTCCATCTTCGTCAATCAAAAACCAATCGATAAAGCCCGGTTCAAGAAAGCCTCAGGCTATGTCACCCAGAAAGATACCTTGTTTCCTCTTCTCACCGTCGAGGAGACTCTTATCTTCAGCGCCAACCTCCGCCTGAATCTCCCCGGCAACGAAATTGAATCAAGAGTGAAATCCCTCATCCAAGAGCTCGGTTTAAGCCATGTGGCGTGTACACGTGTCGGAGATGACCGGACTAGGGGAATCTCCGGTGGGGAGCGGCGAAGGGTTTCGATCGGAGTTGAAATCGTGCATGACCCAAGAGTGTTGATTCTCGACGAACCAACGTCCGGTCTGGACAGTGTCTCGGCTCTGCAGATCATCGATATGCTGAAAATAATGGCGGAAACAAGATGCAAAACCATAATTCTCAGTATTCATCAACCGGGATTCAGAATCGTTAAACAGTTCAATTCCACTTTATTACTCGCCAATGGATCCGTTCTTCACCATGGAACTGTCGATCAGCTTTCTATAACTCTAACACAAATGGGTTTAACTCTTCCCCTTCATATCAACGTTGTAGATTTCGCTATCGATTCAATTGAAGCATTTCATCAGCACCCTTCTTTGCAAAACCAGGAATCAAAAACAGGTAAATTTACTCTTCAACAACTTTTCCAGCAATCAAAAGTGGTCGAAAACGAAAAGGGTATAGAATATCCAACCGGGTTTGCTAATTCAAGACTGAGAGAGACCATAATTCTAACTCATCGATTCTCCAAAAACATATTCAGAACCAAGGAATTATTCGCCTGTCGGACTATACAAATGCTGGTCTCCGGCCTCGTTTTGGGTTCAATATTCTACAATCTCAAACAAGATTTATCTGGGGCCGGTGAAAAAGTGGGTCTTTTCGCCTTCACATTAACATTCCTCCTCTCAAGCACAACCGAAGCTTTACCTGTCTTCCTCCAAGAAAGAGAAATTCTAATGAAAGAAACATCCTGCGGTAGTTACAGAATCTCATCTTACGCCATAGCCAATGGTCTAGTCTACTTACCGTTTCTTCTAATCCTAGCCATCTTATTTTCACTCCCACTTTACTGGCTGGTCGGACTGAACCGCGATCCGGTCGCGTTCACACAGTTTGTAATCCTCATCTGGCTAATCCTCTACACAGCTAACTCCGTTGTGGTCTGCATTAGTGCTTTAGTGCCGAATTTCATAGTGGGGAATTCTTTAGTTTCCGGTGTGATGGGTTCTTTCTTTCTGTTCTCTGGTTACTTTATATCGAAACATGGGATGCCAAGTTATTGGGTTTTCATGAATTACTTGTCACTGTTTAAGTATCCATTTGAAGGGTTTTTGATAAATGAGTTTTTGGGTTCGTCGGAGAATAATTGTTTGGAGAAGATGTTTGGAGAGTGTGTATTGAGTGGGGAAGAACTGTTGAGAGAAGAAGGGTATGGGGAAGAAAATGGGAGATCTGGTTTATGGAGGAATGCTTTTATTATGTTTTGTTTTATTTTGGTTTATAGGTTTATTGCTTATGTTATTCTTAGGTTTAGATGCTCTAATAAGTGTATTATTAGAGGGTTTCTTATTATTCTCTAAACATTATTATGTCTATCAGTCTATGTAACACTTCTAGTTATTTTCTCTTTTTTATCAATCAATAATTAATCTTCATTGATTATTTGTATTTTTATTTAAATTTAAAAAAATTATTATTCTACATAAAACTAATAGAATATTGTAATTAAATTACTATAAATAAAAATATTTTACTATTAAATGATTACAATAATGATGAGATATATAAGTTTTTGATTAAAATGATCAGATAAACTCAACTTAGATAACAAGTTTCAAAAATATGTAATTGTTCATAGATAGTCTAGTGACTCACGTGACTTCAATTAATAACCCAAATATTGTATTTTTAATTTAATTTATTTTTAAAAAATTAAAATTAAAATTAATATTTATTAAATTAAAAAAAATAACTCACTTTCCTGTCATTTAATAGGTATATAATTAAAATATATTTTAAAATATTATTTAATTAAAATCAATACTTAATAAGATAATAAAAATAAAAATAATTAAAAAAAAAATCATTTAGACAAACAAGTTATACAGTGAAACTTCGATAAATTAATAATCTCGATTAATTAATAGATTTTGTAGTCCCAATTTGAGATAAATTAATAATTTGCTAAATTTATAAGATAATATATTTTTATTAATGCATATAAGTCTCATATAATATATAAATTATTAATTCCGTATTACATCAAAATTATATATATTTATTCTAAGATTTACTTTTATAATAAGACTCTAATATAATTTGCTTCTTTTAAAATTAATGTCTCCTTATACTTTATCTTGAATCCTTCTTAATGTATTATTATGGAGCTGTGACGTACTACGTTCATATTGCAAGAAAAAATTACGCAATGTAATTGTTGCTTGAAATACATTCTTTTGTGAGACTGACTCCAACTCTATCATGTCATCTTCTAATTTATCTTCTTTCTCATTTTCCATAACACTACTAATGAGACGTCATGATATTACGGATGGTTTCTCAAACTAACCTTATTTGACGTTCAACTTTCCAAACTAACATAATTTGTTCATTCATTCCCAAACTAACTAATTTACTATTCAAACTCATTTTTTTTTCAAATTCATTATATATATATATATATTTTAAATTATTATTTATGTAAACTAAATTATTTATATTTAGATATATATTTTAAATTATTATTTTTATAAATTTGATTATTTATATTTTGATGTATAATATAAATTATTATTTTTTTATAAATTTAATTATTTATATTTTAATATATATATATATTTACATTTCAATTATCATTTATATAGTGTAATAAATATTTCCTTTAGCATTTTTATAAATAATTGATAAATACTAATAAATTACTTGTAATCATTATCACTTTCATCGCTTTCTATCTCCAGGTTTAAATTAAATCCATCAGCTTCACTTAAATTGTAAAGTGCATTCGAACTTGTTACTCTATCAGTAATAATTTCTTCCATCTGAATTTGTTGTGACGCATGAAAACTTGACGAGAAATCAATTATTGTTTCATTAGTTTGACTAGGACCAACATCGGTCTATTGTGTTTGGAAAAGATTATAATCACCATAACTAGAGTAATTGCCTCATTTATTTGAATTTTCCATCTACAAAAATACAATAATAATCATTATTAGTAATAAGTATTAAATAAATTTAAAAAACACCAAAACAACTATATGTTATTTCCACTACACTACGTTAATTACATAGCATCCAAACACCACATTTAATGGTTTACTAACATTCCTACTAACTAACCACCATATTTAATGCCTCATTAACGTAAGACATACTTTCTTACAACCCCTTAAGTTAGGAAGACAATACATTAAAAATTGATAAAATTTGTTGTGAAATTATATCACAGTGAAAAATTGTCAAAATTATTTTAATAAAAGACAACACATTAAATATAAATAATCAAATTTAAATTATATATCAAATTTATAAAAATAATAATTTAAAATATATATCAAAATATAAATAATTTAATTTAAATATATATATATATATAATAAATTTGAAATGTAAAAAAAATGAGTTTGAATAGTAAACTAGATTAGTTTGGGAATTAATAAACAAACTAGGTTAGTTTGGGAAATTGAACGCCAAACAAGGTTAGTTTGGGAAACCATCCATGATATTATTGTATACAACACTAGTCGATATTGCTATATGTTTTGGTTTTTACTTATACAATATTACATACAGTATACATTACTACAACTATGTATAAGTACATATTTGTGTTTATTTAATTATTATTTATATTTATGAACTTAGTTTAAATTCATGAATGAATTAGTTTTAGTAATATTAATGAATTTATTTAATTTATTTAAATTCATGCATCTATAATTTAATTACATATCAGAATATAATTAATTTAATCAAATTCATTAATATCTCGATAAATTAATAAATTATTAATTTATCGATTAATTAATATTTCGATTAATTAATAATTTTTTCCGTGGTATTAATTTATCGAAGTTTTACTGTATGTAGAAAAAAGGTATTTGGTTAGACCTTGTTTGAATTCAAATACAACAAAATCTATCATATTGCAAAGGTTGTATAGTATAAAATGAAATCAAAATTAAGGCTTAAATGCTCGAGTCTCCAACTTAATTGCTCTACTTTCTCATTTTGATTTTTTTATTTAATTGTTTTGGTAATTTTTTTTAAATCAAATGGAATAACGAATTAAGTATATAGTCCGTAAACATACTTAATCATTTAACCTTATGGTTAGATTATAAGAGGACATTTCTCTTATAGAATTTGGGAAAAAGCAATTGGATTATTTGAAATTTATCTTTTAAATATTTTATTTTTTTAATTTATCATATTTAATTAATTTAATTCTTTTTAATATTAAAAACTATCATGACTCATCGTAAATAAAATACTAAATAATATTTATCTCATTTTCCTTGTAACATTTTAAGATGTTAAATAAAAAAATATTTCCTTTTTACATTGGTGATTAGAAAATATTAATTGTTTATTTAAATAAATAGTGTACTCCTCTTTCTTTATAAAAAAAAAGTGTTTTGTAAACATCAAATAGAGAATTACATTTAAAAATTTGTGATGATTAGGGTAAAAGAGGATTTGCCCCGGTTCTCTTCATTTCTAGGTGTAAAAAGATCTTACAAGGTGGCTCATCTCTAACCTATAAATCAATTTTCAACTCAAAATTCAATAAATATCCTATCAAGTAATAATTCTCTCCAACTTAAAAATTCATTTTCAAACTAAAAAAAAATTTAAAAAAAAATATTTTTATATAAATTTTTTAACTTTTTCAATAATAATTATATATTTATATAACATTACAAATTAAACCCCATAACTTTATACTAACTTATTAACTTTTAAATTCTTATTCAATTATATAAAATTTTGATAAAATTAATTATTGATCAATATTTATACAGGATAATTGATAAATTTAGCATGGTACTTGGACAGTTTTGTCAAATTTAAGACTCTTCTAACTTTTTGTCGTTTAAAGAACTCTCTTGGTATTATTTAGTCATATTTAGAACTCTCACTAACTCTCTCATTAACTCTGTTAACTTATTTAATATTTTTTTATTTTTTATTATAATTTTTTAACATCAATCAAACAAAACCTAAATTTATTTAAACCAAAAAAACTTAACCAACTCTCTTTTCTCACTGAATCCAATCTCTTCACATCACTATAGTCATTTGCTTCAGAGATGAGCTAAAGTGGGTGCCGAAAGACAGTTATAGTAGCACGATATTCATATTCGATCGATCATCATCTACCAAAAGGGAAACCCTAACAGACTTCGAGCCAGAGGAAGGATTGGAAGTTAGTGATAGGGATGGACAAGAAGGGCGGTCACGACGGCAAGTTCACATGGTTTGATGACGGATATTCGCTTGTGGAACTAGGGATCCTTGGAGATGCTGATGAGGAGGTTGATTCCAAGGACCTTAACTACGATTATCATGAATATATCGTCGCTCACCGTGAAGACTTGATGCTGAAGACGAATCAATAAAAAGAAGAAACAAGTGGATCAATTAGGGTTACAAGCAAAGTAAAATATGCCCTAGATTCAAATAAACCCCTATATTCAAGATTATATAAATATAGAACTAGTTAATTGATGTTTCCTAAAAAAATATATTAATTATCCTAATCTCAAACAATATGAGATCGATCCATAACAGAAGAGAACATAACAATCCATCTCGTTTATTAGTAAAAGCAACACAAGTCCGCTTTCACCTTGCTTTGTTGAACTATTAATAACTAGTCTAAACTTGTTGCAGAGAATTTTCTCTGCCTTAGTTTCTCCGCTGGTCTCCTCGATCGGCTGCTGCTTTTATCGTAACATTCAACAATGGAGGGTCGTCACCCTTCCTTATGATGAATTTATTTGTTTCTCAATGGTGTCTTGCCAGCCTCTACACATTGTTGCTATCCACATTGGAAGTCCGCCACGGCTACATGATACGGAAGGGAAGAAGGAGACGACAACAGCAATGGTATGCATTCACAGTCGATACATATAGCTAGGCTACGCTCATCATCAGATCCAATCTTAAAATAATTCAATTCAATTAATTTCTTACATTTCTTACATGACGCTCTTAGTGTAGAGTGTAGAGTGTAGAGTGTAGAGTGAAGAGTGTAGAGTGAAGAGTGTAGAGTGTAGAGTGTAGAGTGAAGAGGTGATGTTCTAAGTTGTTGTTTGATTGATAGTAATAAATAAATAAATTTAGGTTATGTTTGTTTGATGTTAATAAAAATATAAAAAATAAAGAAATAAATAATTAAATGTAGCAATATCATTAAATAAGTTAACAGAGTTAGTTGAAGTTCTAAATATGACTAAATAATGAAAGAAGAGTTCTTTAAATGACAAAAAAAAAATAGGAGAATTCTAAATTTGACAAAACTCTCCAACTTCAGTCTTAAATTTATTATTTATCCCATATTTATACATATAAAAAAAAAATTAAACATTATTAAATAAACACAAATTACACTATAAAAGCAAAATAAAAAAATTACATCAAAACAAATATTATTAAAAAAAAATAACTCGTACACATTATTAAAAATATTAATATAAAATATAGGACTAAAAAAATTAAAATATAAATAAATTATATAAATAAATTAAAATAATAAATTATATAAACTAGTTTAATGTATAAAATATACCTAACTTAAATAGAAGGATTGATTTACATGATTAAAAACTTTTGAGTATGATAATAGTATAAATGCAAATTTGAGTATTGAAGAATGATAATTTGATGAAATACTAAAAAAGGGTTTAGGTTTAAAGTTGAGTCGAAAGAAAAAAAAAATGATTTAAGTTTCCGTTTGTTGTTGGGTTGGAAAAAGCCTTATCAATTCCTGGACAAAACATATATCATGACAAGTCTAAACAAATTTATATGGATAATAAAAAACTAAATTAATATATATATATATATATATATATATATAGATATATTAAATTATTAATGTTACACAATGTGGTTGAAGTATAAATTTAGCCTCTTATGAATATTTATTTGTATATGATTGAAGAAATCACATATGAAGATAAAATGACAATCATCTAGATATTTAGCCTCTAGAGGAATATTGTTTTTCAGAATTAAAGATTTATTTGCATATTTTCTGCGGATTTTCTTCTCAAATAATTAGTTAAAATGATTAGACTCCAACACATGGAAAAACTAGGAAACAAATATGAGGCAGGTTTTAGTTGTTTGAGAAATATAAATTAATCAGAGATTTTAAAGACATATTTATTTTATCCGAAGAAGAGGTTCTAGGAAGTCCCTCTTAAGTTCTGTTATAATATAGAACTAACATTTACATGTGCATTTGCACGAGTAATAATATAAAAAATCGTAAAAAAAATTACGGTTAACATTTTTAATTTTATTTTTAACCGTTTTAAGTTTATGGGTGGGTCAACCCAAAATCCGACCTAAATATCCATTTACTCAACATCATTATATATTAGTTAGTTAAAAAGTTGAACTTATATTAATATTAAAACGTCTCGCGTTTATCAAATTTGGTGTTGAATTTAAAATATAAAGTCTTTGTAACCTAGTTGGTTAAAGAGTTATACTTGTTTTGTTAGGTTGTAAATTCGAAACATACCTCTAGCATTTTTTATTTTATTTTTAAATTTAAAAACGTGTCAACCCACAATCCGACCCAAGTATCCAAATTAACCACAGCTCTCGACCCGGCAATCCGGACACTTTAAAAATTAAGCATCATTATATATAGATATGGATACTTCATTCTCTTCTCCTCCTCGAAATCCAAATAGGGTTACATTCTGTATAAACATGTTGTTAATTACATATCAAAGAGAAAATTGCAAAATCTTATAAAGCAATAAAACAGAACATCTATCAGGCAACACTCTGTTCAAAATTCCTCATTCCTCATTCATTCTGCTTTGATTCTTCAATTGTATACAATAAAGTTACTAGTTTCATAAAGTCAAATATGTTTTCTGCTTCTCTATACTTGTGCACAAAGGATTTCATTCCATGTATCAGGAATACCGGGTAAGCACCAATGTAAACAATCATGTACACCAATTGCAGAATTGATGCTAAAACGCGACATATGACCTTCATCCCTAAGTTGAGACAAAGCAGTTATATCTAAAATCTTAACCTTCATTCCCTTAACCGCTCCTCCAACAACCAAATCGCTCGATTCATCTTGCTTAACCTCGCTCCCACCTTCCATAGGAGTTGTCTTATCGCAACTGCCACCCGTGTTCCATTCACCGTTAAAAAAATGCCTCGGCGAAATCGTCCTAAAGAAAACTTTAAGACCCGGGTAAATATCTAATTGCGAATCAACCCATCTGATAATACTGTAAATAGTCAAATTTTTGGCATTTCCCATTTCAGCAAGTTTCCTATTTTTTACTGGCTTTCCATTTACATACATTATCCACTTGTTGGCATTAAGCTTCCCTCTATTCCAATGGTGTCCTGTGTTAAGGACTAAAACATCGATCTGGGATATGAATCGGGTTATAAATGCTGGAGGACGGTCGAGATGCATGGCGAATTTGGTTGAAGGGTCAGGTGTGTTTATGGGTTCTATGCCACAGAGAGTGGAGGACCAGTAATATAATATGGTCGTGTTGGTTTCGGGAAAGCGATATGCCCAGCCTTCGGGTCGAAGGGATCCAACAAAATCATATTTATATCCAACATCTTCTATGTCTTGTCTTTCTTCCCCACCTGTTATCATACACATCAGAGATTGAAATTGTTGCCTTCCCAAGGAATCTCCTACAAATGCTAGTGTTTTATCCTGCATTCTGAAGTATGTTCAAATTTAGAGAAATACCCCCAAAGCATAATTGAAATCCTATCATGAATAAGTTTGACATATTGTTATTTATATATTATGAGCTTATTCAATTAAGTATCAAGCAAATCCTAATATGCTATGGTTCTTAGAAAAAATAAATTCCAATAGGAAACATAGATTGTTTGATTTCTTTTTTGCTAAGAATCTTAGCTTATTTAGATTTGCTAAATACTTTATTGGACTAATTCAACTCATCCAAAATTCTAAATAACCTTTCATATCAATTAAGTAATTCAAATCATCATCTAAAATACTATAATACCCTTACTTTATTTTTTGATTTTTTAAAATCTTACTATATGCAAAAGAATATGTCAAGGTATACTCAAGTCCCTTTTGGGTTTTTAGTTAGTTTGAGAGCTTTTTTTGTTTATATGTTAGGGTTATTTTAACTACATAAATAAAATTATCCTTATGGGTTTTTGTTTAGAAAAAAACAAATACCATTTAGTGGAATATGGTATAAGATGGAGCATAACTTAATATATGGGTAAAATGCAGCCTAGCTATTTGAAAAGAGAATAGAAAATCCGAGGATGTCTGAAATGAAAGTCATCCATATGTACAAGGAATTAAAAAAAAAAATGGCTACCTTTTGAGGAAATCAGACCCTTCAAATTCTGGCAGATAGCAGTTTTCAGGCTGCCAACGATATCCCTCATAAGAAAAATCTGAACGTTGAGTCAATCTGCAAGACCACGCTTCTGATAACCATTGTTTACATCCGAATCCAGAATACAATGGTCGCCTGTTGTCAGCAACCCATCTTCCTTTTCCATAGTTGCAAACTGTTTGTTCATCAGGTCAAACTATAAAATTAAGCATTAAATTCTAAGAAAAAGTAAAACTTTTGCACAGTTAATACAAACCTTTATTATTCAAATGCATGAACTCATTCTTGGCAGATAATAATGTCTCAGTAACACCTGCTTGACCCATCTTATAGAATTGATCTGGTTTATTGTCCCATGATCCTGACTCTACCAGTTGTGAATGAACTTCAGTGTCTTGCTCTTCCAACTCAATTGATTCTATAGGATCATCATCAATCATAACATCTGAAATATATAACAAAAGGAAGAATGATTTTGATCTTTGCAACTTGATCATCTTTCCCAATAAAACTCTTGGTTAATGTAAATGAATAAAGCATGACATAATCAATTGTGGCACTTTATTAATACAAATTTGAACTTAAAACATAACAAAAGATAGTAGTTAAGGTAATCCAACAGCATAAGTTCATGGTGAGTTAATATTAACCAACCTGATGAAAAAATAATGAACTCATCTTGGACCGGTAGAGAAGAGTTGATCATTGGATTTTTATTACATAACCAAAGCAAAATGATGGTGAATATAAAAACAATCAAAGTGAATGTATAGCGTCTCCCCCTGCTAATATATCCTGCCTTCATCTCGGTAGAAGCTTTTAGAGATCAAAACGGTGCCTTTTATACAGCAGAGAGAGAGAGAACCCCAAAAGGGTTCCCTAAGAAACCTTTTTTTAGAGACAAGCCTCTCTTAATTTGTGGTTTTCAACAAGTTGATTCCAACATCAGTTGCCACTGAAAATGTTTAAAGACAAGAAAAAAGTATAAGATCCAATATGCCCACAAATTTAATGAGAATTAGAACAAGAGAAGGATCAAATTTCCTTTACTAGGTCCATTCAACCACCAATAATTCTGCTTCATTTGAATTTGAGCTTTTTTTCTCAAGTGGATGTGATAATCAAGCATCAAGAAGATTTGCAGGAAATTAACAAAACCCAGTTGGATTTGGCTCCGACAAGAATCATGCAATAGAACAATATAATAGGAGCAATCATCCGCCATTCAAAACATAATATGGAAGGAAACAGATTTGCAAGGAAATGAGAATCTCGAACCTAAGTTAATTTTCTTGTTTCCAAGTTTTGCTCCGCGCTTCTTCCGACAATGCGGTTGAAATCTGGCAGATTCGATTTGGGAAACTATTACAAGTTTAATCAGATAATCACGCAGAAAATTGCGCTGCTTCTACCAAACTAGATTTGTAAAGGAGAGGCAAATAGTATTATTATCCTACATGGATATCGGAAAGACGCTGACAGTGAATAGTGGAGAGATCTCTTATTAGTTATTATATCAAAGCCCACTTGATCTTATTATTTTTAAAATAATAATAATGGCAGTCAAACAAATCTAAGGAATCAAATAACACTACAATTAGACTCAACGGGATGTTCAGTCAAATCTTGCTCAGAGAATATATATTTAGCAAATTATGTTTTCTATGTAAAATAATAATTTCAAAGATATTATAAAATGAATAATAATTTAATTGTGTACACTAAATAAAAAATTATGGTTTTAAAAACCGTTTTGGTCATTAACCCGGTTTTTAGACGAACTTCGGTCCAACAACCGGTCCAACCGGAATTTATTTTTTGTAAAAGTGAAACCAATAAATAAATTTATTTAAAAGTAATATTAATAAATAACAATTGCAAAATATTAATCATATTCTGGCATTCACGATTTTATATTGTCTTTTCTTCCAACAAAGGTAAGATTAGACTCAATCTCCATCTTAGCTTAAGATCTTAGCTTAAGAGATCTATTAGACGAATGATAAGACCAGACGAAGGAGGACAAAGGAGGACGAAGGAGGACGAAGGAGGACGAAGGGGACACGGAGAAGACGACGAAGGGGACACGGAGAAGATAAAGATCAACTAAACTTTAATAGATCTGATCAGATGAATTAACGTTTAACAGATCTGATCAGATGAACGAGGATCACCTAACCTTGAACTGATCTGATCAGACGAAGTGAAAACATCTTAAAAAAAACGATTTGAGTTGAGATTGGAGCTTAGGTCTCCTCACATGTCCATCAGAATAGTGGGTGTTAGGATCTAGGTCGCGGCTGGGGAACCGGGGTTGGCCGGTTATCGCGTCTCACTCAAAGGGTGGTGATTAATCCGGTTAGAGATTAACACCGGGGTTTCAATACTACACAAACTGTCACAAACCCTTAACCGAGTTCAAGTGCAGAAGTGGTTTGTTTCAGATTGAAGCAGCACACATACGAGATAGGCAGAACCAGATTTGAATAAGACAAGTTTGGAGATTGCTGGGTCAGTTTTGCTGCTTAGTAATTCGGTTTAGATGATGTTGAATCGGTTGGAGCGGTATTAGTAGGTTAGTGCAGATCGGTTAGAATGTTAAGCCGGTAGAAAGTAAATAACAAGAAAGGTTTTATGGATGTTCGGAGATAAAACTCCTACGTCACCCCTTCCTCTCAAAACCGCGAGAAGGATATTCACTAAGGAATACAAACACAATCCGATTGAGACTTATTTCCTGCTCGATAACACCCGTACAATTTTAACCAAAATTGTAAATACACTTCAAATAAGCGTTTAAGCTTTCTAGAGATAGAACACAATTTTTGACTTAGACTGTAGAAAACTTTCAGAACTTGTAACCGCATTTATTCTTCTTCAGATTTGGCGGTCTAGTCTTCAGACCTGGCGATCTAGTCTTCTAGTGTGTAGGTCAAACCGGCTAGGTTTGTCTTTTACTCAATATGGCAACTGTCGGTTGGACAGTTTCCTGTACCTGGAAGATTGCCTTTCTGATTTATCCTGGAGTGGAAAGATCTTGTAGGACGATCTTCTGCAGCCTGCAGACTGTCCTTAGACTTGTATGGATATGGAAATACTAAGTCTGTTCCTTCGGTATCATTCTCAACAGATACTCGAAGTGTCTTTTTATACTAGTCGGTTGTTTATGTTAACCGGATGACTTCCGGTTTTTCATGTGTTCTGATTGACCGACTGTTTAATGATTCTGGCCTTCTGTTTTGACCGATCTTTGTCTTTCTTGTTCGGTCATGTTTTTGGTCGGTTTGATTGATTGACCGGTTGAGTTTCTTAACCGGTTGAGTTCTTTGACCGGTTGGATTCTCTGCCTGTACCTGCACAGGGATTTGTATTTGTTAAGTTTTATTTAACCGATCTAATTTTATCTAACAATTTCTCTTTTTTTGATTATTTTATTTAAAATATTCAAAATCATGTAAGAATGCAAATGTAGGCCGATTTTGTTTTTAAGAATTTATTTGGCCGGATTTTTGGAAACTGACTTGGGAGAATTTTTCGAAAAATTTTGGAAAAAATTTTGAGAAAAGTTTTGAAAATTTTTATCTTTTATCTTATCAATTTCTCCCTTTTTGATTATTTTATTTAAAATATTCAAAATCATGTAAGAATGCAAAAGTAGACCGATTTCCAAAAATCACTTTATGTATATAAGAAATGTGCTAAGGCAAAAAATACTATATATATAAAATCGAAGTGAACATAAGTAAAGAAAGTAAATGAAGCCCCTATTTCTTCGATCTGGGCGGCATGAAATGTTCCAGCAGTTCATCGGCTGTTTTTCCCTTGTCCGCTTGAACCGGCCTGGATGAGGATCCCCAACCGCCTGAGGTGCCGGTGTGAGGAGAGATCGGTTGACCGAACGATCTAATTGGAACCGCATTGAGACCTCGCTGTTTTCTGAGTTCCGGCTCTAACTCTTCTTCGAAATCATCATCGGCTTGCAAAACCGGGTTGAATTGAGGTTCAACAACGGTATCGGTGACTGCCCAATAGTGTCGCGATGTCCGCCCTTTTCTCAGCAGTCTTCCTCTTTCGTGTAACCGGAACGGAAGGGGAAGCAACCGCTCTGGACTTCTTGTGAGCCTTGGCGAACTTGTTATACGTTTCTTGTTGGGCCCTTAGCCGGGTAGCATCTTTGGCTTGTTGAGCCGCTATGGATGTTGCGATGGCCGGTGCATTGATCGCTATGTTTTGCATATGTCCAGCTATGTTCGCATCAGCCGCTGCCGTTTCCTTCTGTATCCGGGTCTGTTCGTCCTGGGCATCTTGGAGCTTCTGAGTCGCGAGAGCATTCGCCTCCTCAAGTGCCTTATCGGCAGCCAGCTTAGCCACTATTAACTCCGCCACCTGTTCGGTGACCGCCTTGAGATTGGCTTCAAGCTTGGCATTCTTTTCTTCAAGGGTCGTAACCCTCTCATGATCAGATCCGGCTTGGGCACCGGATTGAGCCAGGTCCTCCTCGACCTTTGTCAATCTTTGATCGGTCGTTTCTTGAGACCGTTCCATCATAACGACCCTTTGGCTTACCGAATCGAGGTCGGTCACCAGCTTCGGAGTTATATCCTCCAATGCCTTGGTTCGGTCAAGATGACCGCCATACAGTTGATCCGTATTACCGTAATTTGTTTCAACGGACGTGATCCGATCGACCGCCTTGTTTATATCATCCTTTGTTGTCTCGGCCATCTCGAAGGCTTTAGCCGCGGTTTCTTTGATTTTCTTCTTCAATGGCTGAACCGCGTCGTTGACAAATTCTTCAATGAGGGTCTTAACCCTCTCTTCCGTTATGGCTGGTTCTGAATCCCCGGTTTGAACAAATGATCGCTGGTCGTTGGGAGGTGTACCTGTCCTGACTTCGGTTATGTTGATGTTCTGGTCCGGTGGAGGAGAGGATAGCTCTTTATCGGTCGGATTCTGACCGCCAACATCCTCAGGAGGGGATCTAGATGAGTTCGATGTTTCTTGGTGGTCGGGCTCCATTTCAAGCCGCGCCAACTCCTCGGTCAGTCCCCTTTCCTTGACCGCAAGCAATTCTAACACCAAAAGTTCAAGTTGAGATTTTGGTGTCCCCAAAGTATGCTTTTCTTGAAGGCGTTGAATGTGTTCGGCGAGCCTTTGTAACCGAGCATGCGGTTCGACCATTGTGTTTCGTTCTATGACGGTTGTGACGTCTTTAGCCTTTGTGAGGCTGATCACCTCCTCCTCCATCTCCACCAACTTCTCGAATTTCTGGCTAATGGTGAGATCCGGTAGCATGTTTTTGTAGAGTATCTGATGCCGGTGCCGGATCCATTGATAGAACACTTCGGATTCCGCGCGAGCTTGCTGATGTGTCTCGTCCATAATTCTGTTGACGAGATCCTCGGCCATTTTCCGGGTGTTATCATCAGCGTAGTCATCTTCCTCCCCAAGTCTGTTCGAGCCGGTATCAGCATTATCATGACTGACCGATTGTTCCTCGACTATCGGTCCTTTCCCCTTACCGGACTGATCTCCTCCGGTATGTTGTGAATCGGTTCGGCCAGAGCTGGATGCCGAGTCTTCAGTGTTGGGGGTGTCAGACATCGGATTAGCCGATCCGGTTGGTTGTCTATCTTTCTTGCTTCCGGATTTTTCTTTGACCGGAGCTGCTTTCTTACCGGTTGCCTTCTTCTTTCGGCCACCTGTAGAACCGGAGGCCTTCCTTTTGTTTTTCCTGTCCTTGAATTAATGAGACTTTATGATTTTGCTGGGGGCGAGGAGAACACCAGGGCCGGTGTTGATGTTGAAATGACGCATGGTTTTTCCAAGTGGGATGGCGTATCCCCATGACCGAGTGGATGTCGGATCCACCATTTCACATAGGTTAGTGAAAACTACCTTAGCCCAGTTTATTTTGATGCCGTTGACCAAACCGGCAAGCATCTCAATCTTTGCCCGGGTGAGACTGTTAAAGTTTCCCCCTCTTGCTTGGACCGATTTTGTGAAAATATCACATAGCGGTCTGTATTCCGGTCGAAGAGATGATTTCTTTCCGGAGATCACGATAGGGACCGCAGTTTCCGAAAGAACCTGGCAAGCTGCCTCGAAGGTCTCCTCATCTAAAGCCGGCGAGAAGTTGCTCCTTTCGGATGGCAGATGTAGTATCTTAGCGACCGACTCCTCCGTCAATTCGAGCCGCTGACCGCCTATGGTTGCAATTATTGATCCTTCGGTGATGAATGCGGTTAGGAAGAACTCGTTGACCGTATCCTGGTATAATACGAATGGACCGCCCAGAAAATGTTCAAGACCGGACTCAGATATCCGGGATAACACCTGCTTTGCCTGAGCCGAACCGTTTGCCCGGATTTCCTCAAAATCGACTTGGATGATGTGTTTGAACAGCACGGAATCACGAACCATTTTAGATAATCGAACCGAGAAATCAGGAGAATAAGGATTTGAGAGAGTTTGAAGAAGCTGAAAGCTAGAGAGAGAAAACTGATTCGCGTGAGAATGAAAGAAAATGACTAAGGACCCTATTTATAGTTACGGTTTGGAATTCCAACCGTCGCGAACCGTCCCATCATGATTTAGGCGGGAATTTTCCCTCCAAGGACTTTGAGCGGGAAACTGTGAGCGGGAATCCATTGGCGGGAATATTCCCTCCAAAGTTTTTTTTAAATGATCGGATTTTGCATAAAAAGCAGATAAATAGGTTTTGCCATTTATGTGAATGTAGCATTTGCAACCGAAAATCTTAAGATACCTAAGGTTAGGAACCCTATTAAAGTATACCTCATATGGTGTTTTATTGTGAAACTTGTTAATCAGAGACCGGTTTTGTGTGTGACATGCGGTGTTGATAGCCTCAGCCCAGAATTTCTGGGCAATGCCCGAATCGGCTATCATGGACCGTGCGGCTTCCTTGAGAGTTCGGTTTCTTCTCTCGGCTAGGCCGTTCTATTGAGGAGTCCTAGCACTAGACAACTCGTCTCTAATACCGGATTCATCAAGGAATGCATTTAGAGTACTATTTGTAAATTCGGTTTCTCTATCACTCCTAATGCTATTAGTGCGTGTTGATTTTTCATTTTGCAAACGTTTAAGCAGTGTGATTAAATTTGATGCGGTTTCACGTTTGGATGGCAAGAATATTACTCATGTATACCTAGAATAATCATCAACAACTACCATAGTGTAAAGCATTCCTCTTAGACTGACGACCCTAATCTGTCCAAATAAGTCCATGTGAAAGAGATCTAAGTATCGGTTAGATTGAATGTGTCCTTTACTTTTAAAGGTTGACTTAGTTTGTTTACCCATTTGACATGCTGAACAGACCTTATCCTTATTAAATACTATATCAGGAATTCCTTCAACTAACTTTTTACCGCGGATATAGTTTAAGGTTTTTAAGTTTAAGTGGTTTAGTCTTTTATGCCACAGCTAGGTTTGATCGGTTTTAGCCACCATGCAAACAGGGTATTCTACTTTATTTTTCTAGTCTACCTTGTAAATGTTTCCTAGTCTATTTCCGGTTAGTAGTATGATACCTTGAGAATTTTTAACTAAGCATGCGTGTTTAAGAAATTCTATAGTGTACCCAGCATCACACATTTGACTAATGCTTAGCAGGTTAAAATGCAGGTTTTCAACTAAGAATACATTATCAATTGTTAAATTACCATGGACAATCTTACCATTGCCCACAGTTCTACCTTTTGAGTTGTCACCGAAGGTGATCAATGCACCAGTTTCTATTCTGATGTTGGTTAGAAGATTGTTGTTCCCGGTCATGTGTCTGGAGCAACCGCTGTCCAGATACCATTCAGAGTTTCCTAGCCGTTTCTTCATATCCTGTAAAATGTACATATTTACAACTATTTGGTACCCACATTTACTTGGGTCCACAGGCGATTAGTCCCTTGGGTATCCAAACTTTGACAAGTCGGACGACTTTCCCGGTTAAGGTTTTAACTAATTTTCTTGCACTCGGTTTGGAGTCTTTCTGCTTTCCTAAGAGGGCCTTATGTGGGGATGATCTTTGGTTTGTCCTATGCAGTTGTGAGTTGGCTTGCCTATTTTTGAACTGGTTGGCTTTCCTTTTCTCAGGGTGAAGCCATTTTTCAGAATCAGTTGGACCTACATAGATTAGTTTGTCTTTCGGATATGAGGCACTTAATTCCTCTTCAACGGTTAATGAACTTCTAACAAAGCTTACAAAGGGGAGATTATCCTATGTGAGTCTCATTTTTTCGAAGTGTTTCGGTTGTTGGATTTGTTGTTTTTGTATCCTAGACCAAACATGCACTTAGGGTGTCTTTTATAACTACACATTCTGTTTACCATTTCACTAGACCTTTTCCATGCGGCCAATCGATACTGGATTCAGGCATTTTCCTCTTCGGTCAACTCTTGAACTGACTCCTTGAGCTGTTCGGTCTCAGAGGATAGTTCAATTGCTGCCTTGGTTTCTAGGATTTCATCAGGTTGTATAGTCTTTGGTTCGGTCAAGGTAGGTACTATGGGGTCGGCTCTAAAGTTGAGTTGAGTAGGTAATAATGTTAATAAATTTTTATACTCTGCTACCATATCATTTAGTGCATTAAATAACTCATATTTAGTAAATTCGTCACAGGGAGAGTCAAATACATGTTCCTCGTTTGCCATAAGGCAGGTGAGTTCATCATCACTGTCACTGTGAGCCCATAAGCTTCCTCCATCATCGGCTATCAGTGCTTTCTGAACTTCACTTCCTTCACCGGTTTGTTGATAGTTATTTCGGTGATTCTGATTGTCTGGTTTCCGGTCATCTCTCCTCGGTTTTCTGCATTCCCACTTGAAATGTCCCAAAAAATTGCAGTTATAACATCTAACATTGGATTTATAACCGTAGTTATAGTTGTTGTTTGTTGGTTAGCTTCTCTTCATGAATCTGCCGAATTTCTGTGCAAGCATTGCCATGGCATCCTCGGTGAACTGTTTAGCGGTTCTGATAGGTGCGGGAGCAATCGGTTCTGTGGATTTGACCAATGCTCTAGTTGAGGTTGAGGCTGAGACTTCTTCTTCTGTCCTAGATCTCATTTCAAACTCATATGCCTTAAGATCTTCGAATACATCATGTAGCTTCATCTTGCTTAGGCAGTTTGATTCCCTCATCACCATTGTCTTTATGTCCCATGCACTTGGAAGAGATCTTAATGCTTTCATGATGACTTCCTTGTTGTCATACCTTTTTCCAAGAATTGCTAGCTTGTCTATCACACCTTTGAACCGATCACTGTATTCTCTCATTATTTCTCCCGGTCTCATCTTGATGTTTTCAAACTTCTGGTTAGCCACCACTATCTTGTTTTCCTTGGTTCTTTCATTTCCCTCATGAATCTGAATCACTGCTTCCCATGTTTCCTTTGCTGTTTTGCAATCTCTGACCTTGCAATACGTATTTTTGTCCAAACCGTTGGAGATACGGTTTCTGACATGATTATCCAGATTATTTCTTCTCCTATCTTCAGCTGTCCAGTCTTTTCTGTCTTTATCAATTATTATCGGTCCTTCGGCTAGGATGAACTACATCTCGTCATCCATGGTGATTAAATGCAGGTGCATGCGTGCCTTCCAGTTGGCAAAGTCGTCACCTTCTAGCATTGGGGGCCTATCGAAAGACATGCTTGTTTGAGTATTGAAACTAACTGCTCTGATACCAATTGTTAGGATCTAGGTCGCGGCTGGGGAACCGGGGTTGGCCGGTTATCGCGTCTCACTCAAAGGGTGGTGATTAATCCGGTTAGAGATTAACACCGGGGTTTCAATACTACACAAACTGTCACAAACCCTTGAACCGAGTTCAAGTGCGGAAGTGGTTTGTTTCAGGTTGAAGCAGCACACATACGAGATAGGCAGAACCGGATTTGAATAAGACAGGTTTGGAGATTGTTGGGTCGGTTTTGCTGCTTAGTAATTCGGTTTAGATGATGTTGAATCGGTTGGAGCGGTATTAGTAGGTTAGTGTAGATCTTGATGTTTTCAAACTTCTGGGTAGCCACCATTATCTTGTTTTCCTTGGTTCTTTCATTTCCCTCATGAATCTGAATCACTGCTTCCCATGTTTCCTTTGCTGTTTTGCAATCTCTGACCTTGCAATACGTATTTCTGTCCAAATCGTTTGAGATACGGATTCTGGCATGAATATCCAGATTATTTCTTCTCCTATCTTCAGCTGTCCAGTCTTTTCTGTCTTTATCAATTATTATCGGTCCTTCGGCTAGGATGAACTGCATCTCGTCATCAATGGTGATTAAATGCAGGTGCATGCGTGCCTTCCAGTTGGCAAAGTCGTCACCTTCTAGAATTGGGGGCCTATCGAAAGACATGCTTGCTTGAGTATTGAAACTAACTGCTCTGATACCAATTGTTAGGATCTAGGTCGCGGCTGGTGAACCGGGGTTGGCCAGTTATCGCGTCTCACTCAAAGGGTGGTGATTAATCCGGTTAGAGATTAACACCGGGGTTTCAATACTACACAAACTGTCACAAACCCTTGAACCGATTTCAAGTGCGGAAGTGGTTTGTTTCAGGTTGAAGCAGCACACATACGAGATAGGCAGAACTAGATTTGAATAAGACATGTTTGGAGATTGCTGGGTCGGTTTAGCTATTTAGTAATTCGGTTTAGATGATGTTGAATCGGTTGGAGCGGTATTAGTAGGTTAGTGCAGATCGGTTAGAATGTTAAGCCGGTAGAAAGTAAATAACAAGACAGGTTTTTATGGATGTTCGGAGATAAAACTCCTACGTCACCCCTTCCTCTCGAAACCGCAAAAAGGATATTCACTAAGGAATACAAACACAATCCAATTGAGACTTATTTCCTACTCGATAACACCCGTACAATTTTAACCAAAATTGTAAATACACTTCAAATAAGCGTTTAATCTTTCTAGAGATAGAACACAATTTTTGACTTAGGCTGTAGAAAACTTTCAGAACTTGTAACCGCATTTATTCCTCTTCAGCTCCTTCTTTTATAGGTGAAATGTGTCAACGATCACATTTCATTTCCTTGAATCTGATTGGTTGAGCAGAGGTTCAGTGATTCAGATCTGGCGGTCTAGTCTTCAGACCTGGCGGTCTAGTCTTCCAGTGTTTAAGGTCAAACCGGCTAGGTTTGTCTTTTACTCAATATGGCAACTTTCGGTTGGACAGTTGCCTGTACCTGGAAGATTGCCTTTCTGATTTATCCTGGAGTGGAAAGATCTTGTAGGACGATCTTCTGCAGCTTGCAGACTGTCCTCAGACTTGTATGGATATGGCAATACTAAGTCTGTTCCTTCGGTATCATTCTCAACAGATACCTGAAGTGTCTTTTTATACTGGTCGGTTGTTTATGTTAACCGGATGACTTCCGGTTTTTCATGTCTTCTGATTGACCGACTGTTTAATGATTCTGGTCTTCTGTTTTGACCGATCTTTGTCTTTCTTGTTCGGTCATGTTTTTGGTCGGTTTGATTGCTTGACCGGTTGAGCTTCTTAACCGGTTGAGTTCTTTGACTGGTTGGATTCTTTGCCTGTATCTGCACAAGGATTTGTTTTTGTTAAGTTTTATTTAACCGATCTAATTTTATCTAACAGTGGGTAACCTTTCTAACCGGAAATTTCCGGCTCTAATTTCCGGTCGAACCGTCCGGTCCGACCGAATTATGACCGGTTCGAAAGGTTAACGTATATAAGTTAAAATCCGAACCGCCTATTCCACTGTTTTGCGGTCGGACCAGTTAGACCGCCGATCCGACCGCATATTTCAATATGAATTGATTTAAAAATCGAAAGTCCAAACCGAACAGAAATTAAATTGAATGTCCTTATACATCATTATAGTCTCGAATCTAAAAATAAAGATAATTAACCAAAATGGTAAGTCATTCGAACTGATTTCCAAGAAGGTTCAAAAAAGTCGACAATTCGAGTAATGGACTAGAAATTGAGCACATCACCAAGATCGTCGAATTCAAACTACTTTTTCTTTGAAAACCTTTTTCGATCGCTCTGTTAAGTCCCGTGACTTAATTTGCTCTCAAATCTAGTAAAAACGAGATAAAACAACCCACTCAAAAATTTCCCCACCAAAATGAGATAAGAAAGCGAAATAGTACTTAACAAAGGACACGTACTTGACTATTTTTTAGTGTCTGCACATAAATTTCCTACTTAAGAAATTATGAAAGAAAAGTTTTTATACATTTCTTTTGAGTTTGGTGATTGGTTAAGTGTGGAGAAGGCTTTGGTGTTATGCTCCACACACCCGCTCTAATGAGCAGTCTCTATTCCGAAACTTTTGGCTTTTAAAAAACATGACATTTTACACGTTTTTAATTTAAACAAATTCCACATCAACCACATTTATCTAGCCATCAAGAGAATAAACGCGCTTGTATCGTATGGACGAAAGAAGGCGAAAACCTAAAACAATTCCAAAAAATATGGTCACTGTACCAATATGTGAGATTTAATCTTAGGAACATGCAAATATTTTTGTTGTAATTTTTGGACAAACAAATTACAATTTATGTATATACTACAAGTAAGGCAAAATAATAATATTTAGTTAGTCAAAAAAAAAATTAATAGTCTCTTTCCAACCTAGTAGAGAAAAATATATTTGAATAATTTTTTTTTCAGTTTTAATAAAATTATCTAACTCCACAAATAATTAAAACCATTTATTAAAACAATAGTTAAATGAAACATACCTTAAGAAAAAAAAAGTCAGTTGTAACAAATGAGGAGCCTGGCGTAGGACGGTGCTGGTCTTTAAGGGGAACGATGTGGTTTGAGCGCGCATGAAGGAAAGGTCCCGAGATCAAACCCCTAGTCACACATCATGCACATATTTAGGGATATATGAGTCACGTTGCTTGTGAGCTGCTCGGTCAAAACTCGAATTGAGCTTGACCAAGTTCGAGCCGAGCTCGAGCTGACTCGTTTAGTATTTAAGCCGAGCTTGAGCTCATATAATATTTACTCGATGACTTGTCAAACTTTTCACAAACCTGAAAATATATAATATATATTTTTATTTATTTTAATATTAAAATCTAAAATAAATATTTTTTTTCACTCTCCCCCTCTCTTCAAAGTTCATATTAATGCCAATATTGCTACAAAAGTTTAAAGTAAAATTTCTAATTTTAATCCATCATCATTGTTATAATATAATATATAATTTTTATAGTATAATATATTATGTTTGCAAATATATCTATGGAATATATTAAATTATAGAAATAATAACGTATTCTTCCCACTTCACCACATCTATCACTTATTCATAAGTACCCTTCCTTCTATATTATTTATATCACTTATTCACAATCATTCTTTCATCTTCTATCCTTTCATTTTTTCATATATTTTTTTTAAAATCGGTAAATTCAAGTTACACAACCATCTATTTCTTGTTGAAAGTGGAGTATTCTCTTTGATAACTATTGTTAGAAAGCTTTTTTAAGCTCGATTATCAGCTTGAGCACGAGTTCGAGCTTGAAAAATTAATTTTAGTTCAAGTTTTTCAAGTCGAGTCGAACTTGTAGGTAAATAGTCGAGTCGAACTCGAGTTCAAATTTATAAACTCGTTCGAGCTCGAATTCGAGCCAAGCTAATAAATACTTAATCAATTCGAGCTCGAATCATTTTCATCCCTACACATATGTTTTACTTGTATATCCAACACACGCGAACATAGACTCTATGCATGGACGTTTTAGTTACTTGCCTCCCTCAGTCGCTCGTTGCTTCAACACAAATACAATCTTCGTCACCCCTGAAGCCATGACTACACTTCATGATAATAACCTAAATCGTACACTAAAACCACACGTCCATGCATGACCACATAACTATAAATTACACCAAAAGATCAAGAATCATAGTTTTATTGATAATTGAAGTTACAAATGATTAGATGACTTACTAGTTGTTAAGAACGTCTACACACACTAGATAACTCCTCGATACATCGAAACATACCTCCTAACTCCTATGGAGAACACTAACTCTACGACGAGACACTCACGAACATCAATGACAAATTGGAACGCAAGTTGTATTGGAAGCTCTCACTTGTTCTATAATTATTAATTGATCAACCTGTAAGCCTAAAAATCTACACACCAATTTATAAAATTAAAATAATTATTTTGATTTATTTTTGAATAAATAAAATCAAAATAATTAACTTCATGACCAAAACTCAATTAAAACAATTAATTAGACTAATTATTTTAATAATTAAAGCCTAATTAATTAAGAAAAATGGTCAAAATAATAAAAATAAAAATTATTTGGGATAAATGTTGTACTCATTTATCTTAAAACAATTATAGAAAAAAAAATCAAGGATTAAGATAAATAATTTAGAATGAAATGAGTATGCAAAAATTATTTAACCCTAAAATATGCAAAAGTAATAAAATAAATTGGTAAAATATTTGCTATATTTTTTAAAAATATTTTATGTATTTAAAAAGATCAAAATTAAAGCAAAAAAGGTAAAAGAAAAAATTATTTCAATCAAACCCTTAAAATTTTAAAATAAAAATTAAATTATACTTTATTACAAAATATTTTACAAACATTGAAGTCAATATATTTTAGTGATATTATTAGCATTATTCTTTAGCTTCTTTATTACTAAATTAGTTTCAATGATATATTTATAACAATTTAGAAAAAATAAATTACATTTTTGTATTTCTAGTGATATATTCTAAAGTACCTAACTAATTTTGATAATGAAATTTATAATATATAATAGGTTAACACAAATAAATAATTTATTCGCAACTGGTATTGTAAGGCTGCGTTTGGTACGAGGTACAACATATTTAGTATAAATTATAAGGAGGTATAAATTGTAAGGAGGTATAAAAGAGTATAATTTATATAGACTATTATTGTTTGGTTGAAAGTATATAAGACATTATATAAATTATATGAGTTTATAATTTTTTGTTTGGTAGATAGTATAAAATTTAAGTATAAAAATAAAATAATATTTTTAATTTTTTATCTTTGTTAATTATTTTTTTAATATTATTTTTAATTAACCTTATTGATATTTTAATGTTATTTAAAAATTATTTTAATTATTTTAAATATTATTAATATTATATCAAATAAATAAATAATAATATAATTATGTTATTATTTTAAATTAATAATAATATATAAAAATAAATATTTAGTATTATTTCATAATTTTGTTTAAAATATGAAAGATAATATATATATTTTTTAAATTATTAAACTAACAGTTAAAGAGATTTTAATTATAATTAATAATAATATTATTATTATTTTATACTATTAATTATAAATTAAACATTAATTTTTTTAGTAAAAATAATATATATTTTTTAAATTTAAATATTAAAATTTATAAAATAAGTTTATTTAAAAAAAAGTAATATAAACTAAAATTGAAAATAGCTTAATAATTAAACTTTAATAAAAAATTAAAAAAAATTATTGTTAATATTAAAAAAAATAGGATTAAAAAATATTAAAAATAAATTAAAATCTTAATACCTTCTTGTAATAGGGGTAGGGTATTACTATTTTATACCCTTTTCAAGGTATAAATTATACCTAAATTTTACTATAGATATAAAATAAATTCAACCAAACACTCTTATAATTTTATTATTAGGATAATTATACTATCCCAACAGTGTAGTAACTCCTACCAAACACAGCCTAATTGTATTATAATATATTACTCCAAATTATATTATAATTATATTTAATAATTTTGTAAATATTTTTTTAAATATTCGTAATATAATAGCATTAAGTTATGTATTAAGTCTTATATTTAATTTTTTCGCAATTAGTTCTACAATGATATGATATGATATGATATTATTGCTAACTACATTACATTAACATTTAACAATAATATCTAATAGTTTAGAAAACATCGTTCGACATATTCGTAATAACATTACATTTTGCATTAAACATTATATATAATATTTTAATTGATATTTTTGAAGTTCTTGAATATTTGTCTTTTGATTATACCTGTTATTTTTTGGGTTTCTTAAACATAGTGGCTGTTTATTTTTGAAAAGTTTATGGTTATGGTTATTTATATTTTTAATTTACATAATTTTTTAACAGTTTATGGTTATGGTTTATTCATAGTTTTGATTTAAAAAAAATTAAATTATACATTCAGTTTTATAACATTTCTACTTTTTTAAGTATATTCTTCATGGAAATTATTGCGATTAATAGTGCAGATCAATGTCTAGTTTAGTAAAAATGTTTCAACACTCGGCTATAGTATGAATGTGCAATAAATTTTGCATTAATCTAGGTTCATCGTCACATTGCTGTTATTTTTGCAATAAGAAGAATATGTATTATTACAAAACCTATTGCGGATCGAATATCATATTTTTAAAATATTTTTTTAACTCTTGGGTAGTATTCTCTTGTATCAGAATGTAATAACCTTTGCAATAATCCACGTTCATTACCAAATTGCTGCAATCTTTGCAATATCGATAATACGTGTTATTACAAAACCATGTATAGATCAAAGGACATATTTAGTAAATATTTTTCAACTCTCGAGTAAAAATCCCCTATTTGAAAGTGTAATAGTCTTTGCACTAAACCTTGTTCAATGCCACATTTTTCTAATATTTGCAATATCGATAATACTTATTATTATGAAACCTAGTGCAGATCGAATGATATATTTAGTAATATTTTTCAACACTCGGGTAGAAATCTCCTATTTGAGAGTACAAAAGTCTTTGCATTAAATATTTTTCAATGCCCCATTGCTTTAATGTTTGCAATATCGATAATACCTAATATTGCGAAACCTAGTGCAGATCGAATGTCATATTTAGTAAATATTTTTCAACTCTCTAGTAGAACTCCCCTATATGAGAGTGTAATAACTTTTGCACTAAACTATGGTCTCACATTGCTTTGATGTTTACAATATTCATAATACGTATTATTGCGAAAACTAGTGTAGATCGAATGCCATTTTTAGTAAATATTTTTAAACTCTCGAGTATAAATCTCCTATTTGAGATTGCAATAACTTTTTGCACTAATTCATGTCATCACCAATTTTTTTAATGTTTGTAATATCGATAAAATGTATTATTGTGAAAACTAGTGCAGATCGAATGACATTTTTAATAAAAAAATTTCAGCTCTCGGATAGAAGTCCCCTATTTGAGAGAGCAATAAGTGTTGCACTAAACCATGTTCAACTCAACATTGTTTTAATGTTTGTAATATCGATAATAAGTATTATTGCAAAATTTATTGCATATCGAATGATATTTTTAGTAAATATTTTTCAACTCTCGGGTAGAAATCCCTTGTATGAGAGTGTAATAACCTTTGTACTAATACATGTTCATCACCAAATTAATGTAATCTTTGCAAATGATAATACGTTTTATTGTAAAACCTATTACAGATCTCTATTTCACGTTAAAACTAATTAAACTAGTAATAATTTTAGCGTTAATAAAGTATTTAATATTTTTAACTACCACCAACTAAGGCCAAAGAGGTTCCAAAGAAGAAAGCTTCATCTTCTAAACGTCCCAAAATGGTAATATCTCCAAAATAAAAGCAAGGCTCTTCTAAACGAACAGGCTCAAAACAACCTCCCTCAACAGCTAAAAACACCGTCTCCTAAAAAAAGTACCCTAAACAACTAGTACCCCCAAACAACTAGTACCCCTCCAAACAACAAAAACAAATTACTTCCTCTCATAAACTCTCAAACACAAACCAAAAATCCAACCAAAATAAGAAGCCTAGTCTATTGAAAGAGCTTTCAACTTCAGTTTGGCCAAGATTCTAACTTATTTCTTCTGAAGGTTTTGAAACTCAACCCAACACCACAAATATGAGAGTGTAATAACTTATTTCTTCTAACTTATTTTTCAACTCTCTAGTAGAACTCCCCTATATGAGAGTGTAATAACTTTTGCACTAAACTATGGTCTCACATTGCTTTGATGTTTACAATATTCATAATACGTATTATTGCGAAAACTAGTGTAGATCGAATGCCATTTTTAGTAAATATTTTTAAACTCTCGAGTATAAATCTCCTATTTGAGATTGCAATAACTTTTTGCACTAATTCATGTCATCACCAATTTTTTTAATGTTTGTAATATCGATAAAATGTATTATTGTGAAAACTAGTGCAGATCGAATGACATTTTTAATAAAAAAATTTCAGCTCTCGGATAGAAGTCCCCTATTTGAGAGAGCAATAAGTGTTGCACTAAACCATGTTCAACTCAACATTGTTTTAATGTTTGTAATATCGATAATAAGTATTATTGTAAAATTTATTGCATATCGAATGATATTTTTAGTAAATATTTTTCAACTCTCGGGTAGAAATCCCTTGTATGAGAGTGTAATAACCTTTGTACTAATACATGTTCATCACCAAATTAATGTAATCTTTGCAAATGATAATACGTTTTATTGTAAAACCTATTACAGATCTCTATTTCACGTTAAAACTAATTAAACTAGTAATAATTTTAGCGTTAATAAAGTATTTAATATTTTTAACTACCACCAACTAAGGCCAAAGAGGTTCCAAAGAAGAAAGCTTCATCTTCTAAACGTCCCAAAATGGTAATATCTCCAAAATAAAAGCAAGGCTCTTCTAAACGAACAGGCTCAAAACAACCTCCCTCAACAGCTAAAAACACCGTCTCCTAAAAAAAGTACCCTAAACAACTAGTACCCCCAAACAACTAGTACCCCTCCAAACAACAAAAACAAATTACTTCCTCTCATAAACTCTCAAACACAAACCAAAAATCCAACCAAAATAAGAAGCCTAGTCTATTGAAAGAGCTTTCAACTTCAGTTTGGCCAAGATTCTAACTTATTTCTTCTGAAGGTTTTGAAACTCAACCCAACACCACAAATATGGTTAACAATCGTGCTCATATCCTTAACAATACATACTCAACTTAGCCACCCTCTAATATTGAAACGAAAGATGACGATGAAGAAGATTTAAGGGAGGTTGTAGACCTAGACAATGTTACGAAATTTTCAAAGACCTACATAAAAATTGTTGGAGAGAAGTAAGTTTATTCATTTAAGTTAAGTGTATATTATAATTTAGAAATATAAAATGACTTCATTTTTAACCCTTGTATGTTTTTGTAGCTTCTTTTTCAGATATTTTAAAAGACATACATTGGACAATCACGGATTATTAGATGGGGCATACTTGAACTAGAATCAAGTTCCTAAATCCATTAAGAACATTTAGTGGGAACAATTCACGATATGTTTAATTATATTACTCTAATTGATTTCCATTATCAATTCATTGTTGTAGGTCTTTACTAAATTTATATGACTAGTTGTAAAAGATATTTGAGTGAGATCCCATTAAGGAGGGGATGTGAATAAGCTCTTCAAAAATAAGGGTAGTGCCAATATACGAAATTTTGTGACTAGGGAAAAAGGCTCTTTGAAAAAACTCTCACACATTACCCTAGAAGATTGGACCCAAATAAGAAAAAACTTTGATGACCCAAAGTATTCTTAGAAGTACACCAAGGCCTAAGGAAATCGAAAGAAATACACAGAAAATAATGGTGCTACTTATTGTGGGGGTTCAATCTCGGTAGTAGAACATAAAAAAAGATTGATAAGTAATTTATTTATTTGAGTTGTATTTAATTTATTGAAATTTATATTACTATCACCTAATTGATAATTTATAATAGACAAAGGAATTGGAAGACATCATTCCCTTCTTGAAACATTTGAAAAGACACATAAAGAGAATGATGGTACATGGAGTGGAAACATGACAGTAGAAGTTATGGCAATATCAATGTTTTATGTTCATTAAAATGTTGAGATTTTTTTTATACACAACTAACTATATATTTTTTTTTTTGCAGAATACTTTTACTCAACTACATCAAACTCATGATTTTTTAAATATTAATAAACATAAATCTAAAATGGATTTATGGATGGAATAAGCAGGGAATTCCAAGAGCATGGGGGCGAAAACATGTATTCAAAAATGGGAGATCCAACACACAAATATGTTTGGAGTTAAATACCCTTAAAGAAACTATAAGTGCTTTGTAAATGCTAAATTCTAAGTAGGAGAAAGAGAATGCACTTCAAAAAGAAGAAGTTGATAAATGTAAGGTATAATATATAGAACAACAAAAGATAATTAAAATGTTAGAGTTCAATCAAGTTTAACTGGTTAGGAAAAAGTTGTTCTTCAAACCCAAGTATTGTTTTTAACTAAAAATTTTGACAGTATCCTATTATTATGGAACAACTCAGGGCAACAAATGAGCCAAAACTTTACAACTCCGGACAGCTTATGAATAAGGTTACTGATTCAATCTGTAATTTGGTTAATATGCTTCATATTCAAATACAATTCATATTCAAATATAAGGGTACGTAAAATGCCATTAATTTTAGTTATACTCATAAAGATTTAAGTATGTTGAATTATTGGTTTGAATAATTAATAGGTAGATGAAAAAAATAATATAGTTATTTAGTAAAATCATATTTAATCCTTAATATTTTCAGCATGTTGATTTGTCAAATACATGTTTTATGTCCAATATACGAGTTCTTTAATATTGTCAAGTGATTTAATTTCATGTTTAATGTTGTCTACTCAATAGATTAGTGTTTTATGCAAATTATTTAGTAAGTTTACAAGTAATTTAGTTTTATATTTAATATATGAGTTGTATAATGTTGTCAAATACTGTTGGAGAATGCACCATGATGTGATGAGTTTTGGGCTGTCAAAATTGTAAGAAAATCAGAATGGTACATATTAAATCTAATTATTCATTCTGTTGAATGTATACATATTTTTAGAAATGAAGATTGAGTGAATAAAGTACATATCAATGGATGAAATGAAACATAATTTAGAGCTATTTGGAAATGTCATTTTATATAAAATTTGACATATTTTTTCATATTTTTTTTTGAACATTATTACTTGATGAATTTTATTTGCAAATATATTTTGTAATGAATTATGTTAGTTTACTAAGAATTGATCATATATTTAATGCTTATTTTGGTTATTATTTATATATAGGGAAACATATGAAATTGAATTCAATTGAATTGCAATATAGGTTTTTGAAATAATGCGCATAAGGTTGCAAAAATTATGCAAATTTAATGCAAAATTTGAAAATATATTATATAGAATTATGATAATCCTGCATTTCAAATAATGCAAATGAAGATGTATAAGTGTTGTTAATAGTAATACTAAGTTGTGAATAAAGCTATTGAAAAATAGTTGCATTACTATAAATAATATAATTTTAGCTCTAACAATGCGAACAAATTTACAAATCAATAATGCATATAATAATGATATAATATACGAAAATATAAATTAAGTAATATAAATATAATTTCAAACTAAATAATACAAAATCGAATTGCAAATATATTTGTAATTGATGCAAATTATAAATATATATATTGCGAAGAGTTTGCATTACGAAATTTCACAAGTTATTGAAAATAGTATTGCATTACATAATTTTATAAGTTAATGCAGTTTTTGTTGAATATACGTTTTATATAAATAGCGTAGATATTGAAGTTTTTGTTGAAAAATGCAAAGTTGAATGCAACATTTTTATATATTCGTTATATTAGATATTGCGAAAGATATTGCCGTTCATAATTTTATAAGTTATTTTAGTTTATGTTAAATATATTTTTAGTTTTTAACAAAAATTCATCTTATTGGAATATCTATTCCAAAATAACGGATTTGTTAATAAAATATATATTGCAAAACCTATTGCAAATATATATTAACCATGTTTAGTTACTGTTTAGAAAAAGTGGATTTTCTACATTACATCTGGATTTAGGAAATGATGTTGAAACAATTATTGTAAACACTAATGCAAATTTGCAATGTTTAGGGGTTCTTGCAAATTTAATTGTGAAGTTTCGAACTAATTCTAAGAAAATAGCTAAAGTCAAAATTTTAATGTAAAGAAGGTTGTTGGGCATTTGATGCAAATCGACAGTTTTTTGTGGTGTTAATAGGAGAGAAAAATGAAATATTATTAACGAAGTAGCAAATTCAGGTGTGAAAAACCCAACTTTTATTCATAACTTGAGTTACAATAAGAAATTATGCTTACATTTGATTGGAAATGCTTCCTAGAAGCTATAAGCAGCTTTAAGAATTCCTAGCCCACGCCATAGATTACTCCTCTTCAGAATAAAAGAAAAACCCGAAAGAGCTTGGATAGGGATTACTGCAAGAGCTCTCACGTTCTAAAACTCTATGTTCCCTTAGAATGAAGCCTTATGAAACATTTTATAGCTACCTTAGATCGTCATTATAATTCTTCAGTCCTAGATCTCATTTCAAACTCATATGCCTTAAGATCTTCGAATACATCATGTAACTTCATCTTGCTTAGGCAGTTTGATTCCCTCATCACCATTGTCTTTATGTCCCATGCACTTGGAAGAGATCTTAATGCTTTCATGATGACTTCCTTGTTGTCATACCTTTTGCCAAGAATTGCTAGCTTGTCTATCACACCTTTGAACCGATCACTGTATTCTCTCATTATTTCTCCCGGTCTCATCTTGATGTTTTCAAACTTCTGGTTAGCCACCATTATCTTGTTTTCCTTGGTTCTTTCATTTCCCTCATGAATCTGAATCACTGCTTCCCATGTTTCCTTTGCTGTTTTGCAATCTCTGACCTTGCAATACGTATTTTTGTCCAAACCGTTGGAGATACGGTTTCTGACATGATTATCCAGATTATTTCTTCTCCTATCTTCACCTGTCCAGTCTTTTCTGTCTTTATCAATTATTATCGGTCCTTCGGCTAGGATGAACTACATCTCGTCATCCATGGTGATTAAATGCAGGTGCATGCGTGCCTTCCAGTTGGCAAAGTCGTCACCTTCTAGCATTGGGGGCCTATCGAAAGACATGCTTGTTTGAGTATTGAAACTAACTGCTCTGATACCAATTGTTAGGATCTAGGTCGCGGCTGGGGAACCGGGGTTGGCCGGTTATCGCGTCTCACTCAAAGGGTGGTGATTAATCCGGTTAGAGATTAACACCGGGGTTTCAATACTACACAAACTGTCACAAACCCTTGAACCGAGTTCAAGTGCGGAAGTGGTTTGTTTCAGGTTGAAGCAGCACACATACGAGATAGGCAGAACCGGATTTGAATAAGACAGGTTTGGAGATTGTTGGGTCGGTTTTGCTGCTTAGTAATTCGGTTTAGATGATGTTGAATCGGTTGGAGCGGTATTAGTAGGTTAGTGTAGATCTTGATGTTTTCAAACTTCTGGGTAGCCACCATTATCTTGTTTTCCTTGGTTCTTTCATTTCCCTCATGAATCTGAATCACTGCTTCCCATGTTTCCTTTGCTGTTTTGCAATCTCTGACCTTGCAATACGTATTTCTGTCCAAATCGTTTGAGATACGGATTCTGGCATGAATATCCAGATTATTTCTTCTCCTATCTTCAGCTGTCCAGTCTTTTCTGTCTTTATCAATTATTATCGGTCCTTCGGCTAGGATGAACTACATCTCGTCATCAATGGTGATTAAATGCAGGTGCATGCGTGCCTTCCAGTTGGCAAAGTCGTCACCTTCTAGCATTGGGGGCCTATCGAAAGACATGCTTGCTTGAGTATTGAAACTAACTGCTCTGATACCAATTGTTAGGATCTAGGTCGCGGCTGGGGAACCGGGGTTGGCCAGTTATCGCGCCTCACTCAAAGGGTGGTGATTAATCCGGTTAGAGATTAACACCGGGGTTTCAATACTACACAAACTGTCACAAACCCTTGAACCGATTTCAAGTGCGGAAGTGGTTTGTTTCAGGTTGAAGCAGCACACATACGAGATAGGCAGAACCAGATTTGAATAAGACATGTTTGGAGATTGCTGGGTCGGTTTAGCTACTTAGTAATTCGGTTTAGATGATGTTGAATCGGTTGGAGCGGTATTAGTAGGTTAGTGCAGATCGGTTAGAATGTTAAGCCGGTAGAAAGTAAATAACAAGACAGGTTTTTATGGATGTTCGGAGATAAAACTCCTACGTCACCCCTTCCTCTCGAAACCGCGAAAAGGATATTCACTAAGGAATACAAACACAATCCAATTGAGACTTATTTCCTACTCGATAACACCCGTACAATTTTAACCAAAATTGTAAATACACTTCAAATAAGCGTTTAAGCTTTCTAGAGATAGAACACATTTTTTGACTTAGGTTGTAGAAAACTTTCAGAACTTGTAACCGCATTTATTCCTCTTCAGCTCCTTCTTTTATAGGTGAAATGTGTCAACGATCACATTTCATTTCCTTGAATCTGATTGGTTGAGCAGAGGTTCAGTGATTCAGATCTGGCGGTCTAGTCTTCAGACCTGGCGGTCTAGTCTTCCAGTGTTTAAGGTCAAACCGGCTAGGTTTGTCTTTTACTCAATATGGCAACTTTCGGTTGGACAGTTGCCTGTACCTGGAAGATTGCCTTTCTGATTTATCCTGGAGTGGAAAGATCTTGTAGGACGATCTTCTGCAGCTTGCAGACTGTCCTCAGACTTGTATGGATATGGCAATACTAAGTCTGTTCCTTCGGTATCATTCTCAACAGATACCTGAAGTGTCTTTTTATACTGGTCGGTTGTTTATGTTAACCGGATGACTTCCGGTTTTTCATGTCTTCTGATTGACCGACTGTTTAATGATTCTGGTCTTCTGTTTTGACCGATCTTTGTCTTTCTTGTTCGGTCATGTTTTTGGTCGGTTTGATTGCTTGACCGGTTGAGCTTCTTAACCGGTTGAGTTCTTTGACTGGTTGGATTCTTTGCCTGTATCTGCACAAGGATTTGTTTTTGTTAAGTTTTATTTAACCGATCTAATTTTATCTAACAGTGGGTAACCTTTCTAACCGGAAATTTCCGGCTCTAATTTCCGGTCGAACCGTCCGGTCCGACCGAATTATGACCGGTTCGAAAGGTTAACGTATATAAGTTAAAATCCGAACCGCCTATTCCACTGTTTTGCGGTCGGACCAGTTAGACCGCCGATCCGACCGCATATTTCAATATGAATTGATTTAAAAATCGAAAGTCCAAACCGAACAGAAATTAAATTGAATGTCCTTATACATCATTATAGTCTCGAATCTAAAAATAAAGATAATTAACCAAAATGGTAAGTCATTCGAACTGATTTCCAAGAAGGTTCAAAAAAGTCGACAATTCGAGTAATGGACTAGAAATTGAGCACATCACCAAGATCGTCGAATTCAAACTACTTTTTCTTTGAAAACCTTTTTCGATCGCTCTGTTAAGTCCCGTGACTTAATTTGCTCTCAAATCTAGTAAAAACGAGATAAAACAACCCACTCAAAAATTTCCCCACCAAAATGAGATAAGAAAGCGAAATAGTACTTAACAAAGGACACGTACTTGACTATTTTTTAGTGTCTGCACATAAATTTCCTACTTAAGAAATTATGAAAGAAAAGTTTTTATACATTTCTTTTGAGTTTGGTGATTGGTTAAGTGTGGAGAAAGCTTTGGTGTTATGCTCCACACACCCGCTCTAATGAGCAGTCTCTATTCCGAAACTTTTGGCTTTTAAAAAACATGACATTTTACACGTTTTTAATTTAAACAAATTCCACATCAACCACATTTATCTAGCCATCAAGAGAATAAACGCGCTTGTATCGTATGGACGAAAGAAGGCGAAAACCTAAAACAATTCCAAAAAATATGGTCACTGTACCAATATGTGAGATTTAATCTTAGGAACATGCAAATATTTTTGTTGTAATTTTTGGACAAACAAATTACAATTTATGTATATACTACAAGTAAGGCAAAATAATAATATTTAGTTAGTCAAAAAAAAAAAATTAATAGTCTCTTTCCAACCTAGTAGAGAAAAATATATTTGAATAATTTTTTTTTTCAGTTTTAATAAAATTATCTAACGCCACAAATAATTAAAACCATTTATTAAAACAATAGTTAAATGAAACATACCTTAAGAAAAAAAAGTCAGTTGTAACAAATGAGGAGCCTGGCGTAGGACGGTGCTGGTCTTTAAGGGGAACGATGTGGTTTGAGCGCGCATGAAGGAAAGGTCCCGAGATCAAACCCCTAGTCACACATCATGCACATATTTAGGGATATATGAGTCACGTTGCTTGTGAGCTGCTCGGTCAAAACTCGAATTGAGCTTGACCAAGTTCGAGCCGAGCTCGAGCTGACTCGTTTAGTATTTAAGCCGAGCTTGAGCTCATATAATATTTACTCGATGACTTGTGAAACTTTTCACAGACCTGAAAATATATAATATATATTTTTATTTATTTTAATATTAAAATCTAAAATAAATATTTTTTTTCACTCTCCCCCTCTCTTCAAAGTTCATATTAATGCCAATATTGCTACAAAAGTTTAAAGTAAAATTTCTAATTTTAATCCATCATCATTGTTATAATATAATATATAATTTTTATAGTATAATATATTATGTTTGCAAATATATCTATGGAATATATTAAATTATAGAAATAATAACGTATTCTTCCCACTTCACCACATCTATCACTTATTCATAAGTACCCTTCCTTCTATATTATTTATATCACTTATTCACAATCATTCTTTCATCTTCTATCCTTTCATTTTTTCATATATTTTTTTAAAATCGGTAAATTCAAGTTACACAACCATCTATTTCTTGTTGAAAGTGGAGTATTCTCTTTGATAACTATTGTTAGAAAGCTTTTTTAAGCTCGATTATCAGCTTGAGCACGAGTTCGAGCTTGAAAAATTAATTTTAGTTCAAGTTTTTCAAGTCGAGTCGAACTTGTAGGTAAATAGTCGAGTCGAACTCGAGTTCAAATTTATAAACTCGTTCGAGCTCGAATTCGAGCCAAGCTAATAAATACTTAATCAATTCGAGCTCGAATCATTTTCATCCCTACACATATGTTTTACTTGTATATCCAACACACGCGAACATAGACTCTATGCATGGACGTTTTAGTTACTTGCCTCCCTCAGTCGCTCGTTGCTTCAACACAAATACAATCTTCGTCACCCCTGAAGCCATGACTACACTTCATGATAATAACCTAAATCGTACACTAAAACCACACGTCCATGCATGACCACATAACTATAAATTACACCAAAAGATCAAGAATCATAGTTTTATTGATAATTGAAGTTACAAATGATTAGATGACTTACTAGTTGTTAAGAACGTCTACACACACTAGATAACTCCTCGATACATCGAAACATACCTCCTAACTCCTATGGAGAACACTAACTCTACGACGAGACACTCACGAACATCAATGACAAATTGGAACGCAAGTTGTATTGGAAGCTCTCACTTGTTCTATAATTATTAATTGATCAACCTGTAAGCCTAAAAATCTACACACCAATTTATAAAATTAAAATAATTATTTTGATTTATTTTTGAATAAATAAAATCAAAATAATTAACTTCATGACCAAAACTCAATTAAAACAATTAATTAGACTAATTATTTTAATAATTAAAGCCTAATTAATTAAGAAAAATGGTCAAAATAATAAAAATAAAAATTATTTGGGATAAATGTTGTACTCATTTATCTTAAAACAATTATAGAAAAAAAAATCAAGGATTAAGATAAATAATTTAGAATGAAATGAGTATGCAAAAATTATTTAACCCTAAAATATGCAAAAGTAATAAAATAAATTGGTAAAATATTTGCTATATTTTTTAAAAATATTTTATGTATTTAAAAAGATCAAAATTAAAGCAAAAAAGGTAAAAGAAAAAATTATTTCAATCAAACCCTTAAAATTTTAAAATAAAAATTAAATTATACTTTATTACAAAATATTTTACAAACATTGAAGTCAATATATTTTAGTGATATTATTAGCATTATTCTTTAGCTTCTTTATTACTAAATTAGTTTCAATGATATATTTATAACAATTTAGAAAAAATAAATTACATTTTTGTATTTCTAGTGATATATTCTAAAGTACCTAACTAATTTTGATAATGAAATTTATAATATATAATAGGTTAACACAAATAAATAATTTATTCGCAACTGGTATTGTAAGGCTGCGTTTGGTACGAGGTACAACATATTTAGTATAAATTATAAGGAGGTATAAATTGTAAGGAGGTATAAAAGAGTATAATTTATATAGACTATTATTGTTTGGTTGAAAGTATATAAGACATTATATAAATTATATGAGTTTATAATTTTTTGTTTGGTAGATAGTATAAAATTTAAGTATAAAAATAAAATAATATTTTTAATTTTTTATCTTTGTTAATTATTTTTTTAATATTATTTTTAATTAACCTTATTGATATTTTAATGTTATTTAAAAATTATTTTAATTATTTTAAATATTATTAATATTATATCAAATAAATAAATAATAATATAATTATGTTATTATTTTAAATTAATAATAATATATAAAAATAAATATTTAGTATTATTTCATAATTTTGTTTAAAATATGAAAGATAATATATATATTTTTTAAATTATTAAACTAACAGTTAAAGAGATTTTAATTATAATTAATAATAATATTATTATTATTTTTATACTATTAATTATAAATTAAACATTAATTTTTTTAGTAAAAATAAATATATATTTTTTTAAATTTAAATATTAAAATTTATAAAATAAGTTTATTTAAAAAAAAGTAATATAAACTAAAATTGAAAATAGCTTAATAATTAAACTTTAATAAAAAATTAAAAAAAATTATTGTTAATATTAAAAAAAATAGGATTAAAAAATATTAAAAATAAATTAAAATCTTAATACCTTCTTGTAATAGGGGTAGGGTATTACTATTTTATACCCTTTTCAAGGTATAAATTATACCTAAATTTTACTATAGATATAAAATAAATTCAACCAAACACTCTTATAATTTTATTATTAGGATAATTATACTATCCCAACAGTGTAGTAACTCCTACCAAACACAGCCTAATTGTATTATAATATATTACTCCAAATTATATTATAATTATATTTAATAATTTTGTAAATATTTTTTTAAATATTCGTAATATAATAGCATTAAGTTATGTATTAAGTCTTATATTTAATTTTTTCGCAATTAGTTCTACAATGATATGATATGATATTATTGCTAACTACATTACATTAACATTTAACAATAATATCTAATAGTTTAGAAAACATCGTTCGACATATTCGTAATAACATTACGTTTTGCATTAAACATTATATATAATATTTTAATTGATATTTTTGAAGTTCTTGAATATTTGTCTTTTGATTATACCTGTTATTTTTTGGGTTTCTTAAACATAGTGGCTGTTTATTTTTGAAAAGTTTATGGTTATGGTTATTTATATTTTTGATTTACATAATTTTTTAACAGTTTATGGTTATGGTTTATTCATAGTTTTGATTTAAAAAAAATTAAATTATACATTCAGTTTTATAACATTTCTACTTTTTTAAGTATATTCTTCATGGAAATTATTGCGATTAATAGTGCAGATCAATGTCTAGTTTAGTAAAAATGTTTCAACACTCGGCTATAGTATGAATGTGCAATAAATTTTGCATTAATCTAGGTTCATCGTCACATTGCTGTTATTTTTGCAATAAGAAGAATATGTATTATTACAAAACCTATTGCGGATCGAATATCATATTTTTAAAATATTTTTTTAACTCTTGGGTAGTATTCTCTTGTATCAGAATGTAATAACCTTTGCAATAATCCACGTTCATTACCAAATTGCTGCAATCTTTGCAATATCGATAATACGTGTTATTACAAAACCATGTATAGATCAAATGACATATTTAGTAAATATTTTTCAACTCTCGAGTAAAAATCCCCTATTTGAAAGTGTAATAGTCTTTGCACTAAACCTTGTTCAATGCCACATTTTTCTAATATTTGCAATATCGATAATACTTATTATTATGAAACCTAGTGCAGATCGAATGATATATTTAGTAATATTTTTCAACACTCGGGTAGAAATCTCCTATTTGAGAGTACAAAAGTCTTTGCATTAAATATTTTTCAATGCCCCATTGCTTTAATGTTTGCAATATCGATAATACCTAATATTGCGAAACCTAGTGCATATCGAATGTCATATTTAGTAAATATTTTTCAACTCTCTAGTAGAACTCCCCTATATGAGAGTGTAATAACTTTTGCACTAAACTATGGTCTCACATTGCTTTGATGTTTACAATATTCATAATACGTATTATTGTGAAAACTAGTGTAGATCGAATGCCATTTTTAGTAAATATTTTTAAACTCTCGAGTATAAATCTCCTATTTGAGATTGCAATAACTTTTTGCACTAATTCATGTCATCACCAATTTTTTTTAATGTTTGTAATATCGATAAAATGTATTATTGTGAAAACTAGTGCAGATCGAATGACATTTTTAATAAAAAAATTTCAGCTCTCGGATAGAAGTCCCCTATTTGAGAGAGCAATAAGTGTTGCACTAAACCATGTTCAACTCAACATTGTTTTAATGTTTGTAATATCGATAATAAGTATTATTGCAAAATTTATTGCATATCGAATGATATTTTTAGTAAATATTTTTCAACTCTCGGGTAGAAATCCCTTGTATGAGAGTGTAATAACCTTTGTACTAATACATGTTCATCACCAAATTAATGTAATCTTTGCAAATGATAATACGTTTTATTGTAAAACCTATTACAGATCTCTATTTCACGTTAAAACTAATTAAACTAGTAATAATTTTAGCGTTAATAAAGTATTTAATATTTTTAACTACCACCAACTAAGGCCAAAGAGGTTCCAAAGAAGAAAGCTTCATCTTCTAAACGTCCCAAAATGGTAATATCTCCAAAATAAAAGCAAGGCTCTTCTAAACGAACAGGCTCAAAACAACCTCCCTCAACAGCTAAAAACACCGTCTCCTAAAAAAAGTACCCTAAACAACTAGTACCCCCAAACAACTAGTACCCCTCCAAACAACAAAAACAAATTACTTCCTCTCATAAACTCTCAAACACAAACCAAAAATCCAACCAAAATAAGAAGCCTAGTCTATTGAAAGAGCTTTCAACTTCAGTTTGGCCAAGATTCTAACTTATTTCTTCTGAAGGTTTTGAAACTCAACCCAACACCACAAATATGGTTAACAATCGTGCCCATATCCTTAACAATACATACTCAACTTAGCCACCCTCTAATATTGAAACGAAAGATGACGATGAAGAAGATTTAAGGGAGGTTGTAGACCTAGACAATGTTACGAAATTTTCAAAGACCTACATAAAAATTGTTGGAGAGAAGTAAGTTTATTCATTTAAGTTAAGTGTATATTATAATTTAGAAATATAAAATGACTTCATTTTTAACCCTTGTATGTTTTTGTAGCTTCTTTTTCAGATATTTTAAAAGACATACATTGGACAATCACGGATTATTAGATGGGGCATACTTGAACTAGAATCAAGTTCCTAAATCCATTAAGAACATTTAGTGGGAACAATTCACGATATGTTTAATTATATTACTCTAATTGATTTCCATTATCAATTCATTGTTGTAGGTCTTTACTAAATTTATATGACTAGTTGTAAAAGATATTTGAGTGAGATCCCATTAAGGAGGGGATGTGAATAAGCTCTTCAAAAATAAGGGTAGTGCCAATATACGAAATTTTGTGACTAGGGAAAAAGGCTCTTTGAAAAAACTCTCACACATTACCCTAGAAGATTGGACCCAAATAAGAAAAAACTTTGATGACCCAAAGTATTCTTAGAAGTACACCAAGGCCTAAGGAAATCGAAAGAAATACACAGAAAATAATGGTGCTACTTATTGTGGGGGTTCAATCTCGGTAGTAGAACATCAAAAAAGATTGATAAGTAATTTATTTATTTGAGTTGTATTTAATTTATTGAAATTTATATTACTATCACCTAATTGATAATTTATAATAGACAAAGGAATTGGAAGACATCATTCCCTTCTTGAAACATTTGAAAAGACACATAAAGAGAATGATGGTACATGGAGTGGAAACATGACAGTAGAAGTTATGGCAATATCAATGTTTTATGTTCATTAAAATGTTGAGATTTTTTTTATACACAACTAACTATATATTTTTTTTTTGCAGAATACTTTTACTCAACTACATCAAACTCATGATTTTTTAAATATTAATAAACATAAATCTAAAATGGATTTATGGATGGAATAAGCAGGGAATTCCAAGAGCATGGGGGCAAAAACATGTATTCAAAAATGTGAGATCCAACACACAAATATGTTTGGAGTTAAATACCCTTAAAGAAACTATAAGTGCTTTGTAAACGCTAAATTCTAAGTAGGAGAAAGAGAATGCACTTCAAAAAGAAGAAGTTGATAAATGTAAGGTATAATATATAGAACAACAAAAGATAATTAAAATGTTAGAGTTCAATCAAGTTTAACTGGTATTGTTTTTAACTAAAAATTTTGACAGTATCCTATTATTATGGAACAACTCAGGGCAACAAATGAGCCAAAACTTTACAACTCCGGACAGCTTATGAATAAGGTTACTGATTCAATCTGTAATTTGGTTAATATGCTTCATATTCAAATACAATTCATATTCAAATATAAGGGTACGTAAAATGCCATTAATTTTAGTTATACTCATAAAGATTTAAGTATGTTGAATTATTGATTTGAATAATTAATAGGTAGATGAAAAAAAAATAATATAGTTATTTAGTAAAATCATATTTAATCCTTAATATTTTCAGCATGTTGATTTGTCAAATACATGTTTTATGTCCAATATACGAGTTCTTTAATATTGTCAAGTGATTTAATTTCATGTTTAATGTTGTCTACTTAATAGATTAGTGTTTTATGCAAATTATTTAGTAAGTTTACAAGTAATTTAGTTTTATATTTAATATATGAGTTGTATAATGTTGTCAAATACTGTTGGAGAATGCACCATGATGTGATGGGTTTTGGGCTGTCAAAATTGTAAGAAAATCAGAATGGTACATTGTTCAATATATAAACTAGATATTAAATCTAATTATTCATTCCGTTGAATGTATACATATTTTTAGAAATGAAGATTGAGTGAAAAAAGTACATATCAATGGATGAAATGAAACATAATTTAGAGCTATTTGGAAATGTCATTTTATATAAAATTTGGCATATTTTTTCATATTTTTTTGGAACATTATTACTTGATGAATTTTATTTGCAAATATATTTTGTAATGAATTATGTTAGTTTACTAAGAATTGATTATATAATTAATGCTTATTTTAGTTATTATTTATATATAGGGAAACATATGAAATTGAATTGAATTGAATTGCAATATAGGTATTTGAAATAATGCGCATAAGGTTGCAAAAATTATGCAATTTTAATGCAAAATTTGAAAATATATTATATAGAATTATGATAATCCTGCATTTCAAATAATGCAAATGAAGATGTATAAGTGTTGTTAATAGTAATACTAAGTTGTGAATAAAGCTATTGAAAAATAGTTGCATTACTATAAATAATATAATTTTAGCTCTAACAATGTGAACACATTTACAAATCAATAATGCATATAATAATGATATAATATACGAAAATATAAATTAAGTAATATAAATATAATTTCAAACTAAATAATACAAAATCGAATTGCAGACATATTTGTGATTGATGCAATTATAAATATATATATTGCGAAGAGTTTGCATTACGAATTTAACAAGTTATTGAAAATAGTATTGCATTACATAATTTTATAAGTTAATGCAGTTTTTGTTGAATATACGTTTTATATAAATAGTGTAGATATTGAAGTTTTTGTTGAAAAATACAAAGTTGAGTATAACATTTTTATATATTTGTTATATTAGATATTGCGAAAGATATTGCCGTTCATAATTTTATAAGTTATTTTAATTTATGTTAAATATATTTTTATTTTTTAACAAAAATTCATTTTATTGGAATATCTATTCCAAAATAACGGATTTGTTAATAAAATATATATTGCAAAACCTATTGCAAATATATATTAACCATGTTTAGTTACTGTTTAGAAAAAGTGGATTTTCTACATTACATCTGGATTTAGGAAATGATGTTGAAACAATTATTGTAAACACTAATGCAAATTTGCAATGTTTAGGGGTTCTTGCAAATTTAGTTGCGAAGTTTCGAACTAATTCTAAGAAAATAGCTCAAGTCAAATTTTAATGTAAAGAAGGTTGTTGGGCATTTGATGCAAATCGACAGTTTTTTTGTGGTGTTAATAGGAAAGAAAAATGAAATATTATTAACGAAGTAGCAAATTCAGGTGTGAAAAACCCAACTTTTATTCATAACTTGAGTTACAATAAGAAATTATGCTTACATTTGATTGGAAATGCTTCCTAGAAGCTATAAGCAGCTTTAAGAATTCCTAGCCCACGTCATAGATTACTCCTCTTCAGAATAAAAGAAAAACCCGAAAGAGCTTGGATAGGGATTACTGCAAGAGCTCTCACGTTCTAAAACTCTATGTTCCCTTAGAATGAAGCCTTATGAAACATTTTATAGCTACCTTAGATCGTCATTATAATTCTACCCATCCAATTTTGGAATCCTCATTTTCCCTAAATATTATGTGACAAAATTGGACCCTTCTTTTTGTTAACAAAGTGTAGACTAGATTTTTAAAATCCACGTTCCAGAATGATGACGTGGAATTTTACAGGGCATATGGTGGTCCCTATCAATTTCTGTATGTATTTTAAGGAGGACTGATAGGGTGATAGGGTGAGTAATTTAGAAAAATAATGAGAGATGGAATGATGTGGCATCCTGTTATTTTGGTTGAAAAAAAGAAAATATATAAGGAGAGTGAGTAGAGAGAATTTTTTTTTTTGTTTTTTCAACCAATCAGACTGTGTTACGTCATTCCCTCGTCCAAATTCCTTTCCCAATCATTTTTCTTTTATAAATCTGGCGAAAACTAGTTTTTCATTTATTTTTGTTAGGATTGTGAGGATGAATCTACTTTAGACCATTGTGGACGTGGATTGTAGTAGGAGTTGCAAGCGCGGGCCTGCGTCGGGTGCGATGGCATCCTCGAGCAAACCAGGCCTCATGCAACCTTTTTCCTTTCGTTTGTTGACCATCCCCTTGTGCCCGTTGACTTGGGTAGACGCCTGGTTGACCAAGTCAACTCACTTGTTAGGCTCTCCGACTGATTGGTTGCGGTTTGCTGATCGCGGTTAATTGAATCTTACTAGTATATAAGCACTATAACTAATGTAACTACACTTATACATAAAAGGTAAAGCATGATCTCCACTCATTTGTTAGTTCATTCTTCCTTTTATATATATATATCAATTGTATGATCGAATTAACCGTTGTTCATAGTGGTCTTGCGGGCCACTTGCGATTGCCGTCAACCACTTTTTCGTAAACATTTTTTTTTTCATTTTCTGAAAAAACAAATAAAATATATTTCTTTTATTTATTTATTTTGAGTAATACGCGTTTCTAAACTAATTATTTATTTAAACCTCGTGCGTTATATAAGAATTATAATTTTTTTTTGTGGTAAAAAATAGTGTATAATACCCTCCAATATAATATTCTCTATTTTGTTAAATGTATTATTATTAAATGAATTACCATTTCTTTATAATACATCATAATCTAAGTATATTTCCTTGTTACGTTATTGAATTAGTCGTACCGTCCGTATTATAGAATTAGGTCTATTTGTCAACTATTAGAAGCTATGGAAAATATGATAGAGAAGAAGTCTAATATTATCTAAATTTTGTATAAAATTATCTCATCCCACTTGTTTATAAACTTCATTTTCTTTGAGAGATAAGCCCATTGACCTTCCCCTTTCGCAATCATTCTCTAGTCTCTATATATAGACATTGTTATCTTTCATTGATTTCTATTGGAAAGAAATATTAACACTAAATTGTAGTTATATAAAATGACGAACATCTCCATCCTTTTGTTCCTCAGCCTTTTTCTTATCCCCAACGTGGCAGCCCGACTTCGAGTTAACTTCTACAAGTCCACTTGCCCCAGTGCCGAACGTATCGTGTTTCAAGTGGTGCAGCAAAACTTCGCCACAGATCCATCCATCACAGCTGCGTTGCTTCGCATGCATTTCCATGACTGTTTTGTCCATGTATTTCATTTTGTTTTTTAATAAATTGAATTATTGGTCTCTTTACATGTTTATAGGTAGTTATGTAACTAAAAAAACAAAACATATAATATGAAACCAACAAACACTACTTAAAAAATCTAGAGACCAAACAAAATCAAACCAATGTTATTATGTTCTTTTTGTCTTACAAATATTTTTTTCTATTTTTTATAGGGTTGTGACGCATCGATCCTTATAGATTCCACTTCAAACGAGTCATCGGAAAAGGATGCCGGCCCAAATCTAACGGTGCGAGGATACGAGTTAATAGATGAAATTAAAGCAAATCTCGAAGAGGCGTGCCCTCGGATAGTTTCTTGCGCGGATATCATAACACTCGCCACTAGAGACTCAGTAGGTTTGGCTGGAGGACCATCTTACATCGTATCAACAGGAAGGCGTGATGGGATTGTCTCAAATCCAGAAGACGTGAATCTGCCTGGACCTACAATCTCAGTATCACAATCACTTCAACTCTTCACGGCTAAGAGGTTAACCCTAACAGATATGGTCACACTTATAGGTGGACACTCGGTTGGGATTGCTCATTGTGTTTTGTTCCAGGATCGACTTTCCAATTTTCAAGGGTCAGGGAAACCCGACCCCACGATGGACCCAACCCTAGTTTCTGAACTTACTAGGGCATGTGCATCGCAACCCGCAACCGCGTTTCTTGATCAGAACACATCGTTTATTGTCGATAATGAATACTATAATCAAATTAAGAAGAATAGAGGAGTGATGCAGATTGATCAAGAACTTGCTTTAAATGGTCTCAGCGCTCCGATAGTAAATTTTTTTGCTTCTAACCGGGCGTCTTTTCAACAGAATTTTGCACGTTCTATGGTGAAGATGGGAAATATTGGAGTTCTTGTTGGAAATTCTGGGCAAATCAGAAAGAACTGTAGAGTTTTCAATAATTAGTTTTTATGAGTTCTATATGGTTTGGACATCTTGCAACTTGTTTTATATTAAGTTCTTCACTTTATAATAAAATTGATTGATCATTTGTACCATGGATACCTATTTAATATTTTCCTTTGAATATGTAAATAAGACTTGATCATTTGTACTATTAATTTGTTTAGTATTTTCCTTTGTTGAAAGCTAAAATCTTAACTCAACAATACTCATAATTGAATTTGCTCTCTTCTTCTTAATCTCTCATTATCTGGCTTGAGATTCTAGCTCTAAGTTTATTTTGAGTTTGAGCTTGATTCTTTTGGCCCGTAATTCCGAGACCTTTTAGATTTTAGAAATCACTCTGATTATTTAAGTTATGTGAGTAATATTCAATACTAAATTATATATATTAAGTAAACAAAATTTAAATAAAAAATGCATAACAGCTTAATTTGATATTCTAAATTTAGTCTCTTTGAAAATGACACAATTTGTACCTTCACTTGTAAAAGCATTAAAGAGAAAAGTTATTTTTAACACATTTTCCCTATATTTCAAATATCCTCTAGTTGATTCATTATAAAAAGCTTATGTTGAATATGCAATAGTATCTCCAAAAGGAAGACTACTATAAAGATATAGGTAGAGCCATATAATGTTCTCTATTGAGAATTGGGATGCCCAATACGAAGGATAGGTAGACGATTCTATTTACGAGTTGTACTGAATTTAAGTCGAGAAAAGAATGATTATTTATTAAACTTTTATGTAATAGTCTAAATAGTTTGTAAGATATACAATGTATATTTTGCCTTAGGTTCAATTCTTTTTAAGGATAATATTTTTTTTAAAAGAATTATAAGATTAAGTTCAATCCCTTAATTTTGTTCGTTCAAGTGTCCCTTAATTCAAATTCATAACTTCATCTATGCCCATTACAAAGAATTATTATGGTTCACAAAATTTTAAAAAAATTATACTAATTATCAATGTTAAGGATAGGGTACACAAAAGATTATTTTCAACTTACAGATGATTTTCACCTTTTTTAGGATAGGTGCGGACGACATAAAAAATGAGAAATAATGAAAAATAAAATAGGTATATAGGGTGGTCAATAATTATATATATAAGAGAATATTTATATACATAATGTCTATATTCTCTTATAATAAAAATAATTTTAATATTGAATCTTAGATGTCAGCGCAACATCCCCAAACTTCTGATTCAAACTTCTGATATTCGTTGTCATCGTGACCTCCCCAACCGTGGGCTCCTTTATCACATACTGCGGTGATCTCCCTTCTCTCATCACTAATAGAAAATGGTCATTAGCGACGGAAACCGTCGCTAATAAATACGACAACGAATAGTCATTCGTCGTTGAAAATGTCGTCCCTAATAGAAAATGACTTTTAGCGACGACATATATTCTCATTCCCTGTCGCTGATAGTTAATATACGAATGGAAGTCTTCCGTCGCTGATAAAACAAATTAAAAAATATATATTTTCAAATATTTATTATTCTTTTCTTCTTGCCTACAGTTTTCTCATCCTTGATTCTTCTTTTCCTTTTATGTAAAGAGAGTGGGATGGTAAAACACAGTCATCAGTTGGATGTTACAAATGGTTGATGAAGTATTGATTGACGAGTGATGGGATAATATACTGAAAGGATTTCTACAAACATTTGATTAAATTAAATATAATTCAAATAGATCATTCAAAAGTTCAACGATGATAAACCCTAGAACAAGAGGCAATATACAAATTCCTGAAAACCATATCTAAACAACAAACTTTGATAAACAATTAACCTCCAAATCCGTAAAGAGTTCTTCCCTGCCTCTTGAGCGCATATACAACATCCATAGCAGTTATCGTCTTCCTTCTGGCGTGCTCGGTATAAGTAACAGCATGGCGAATGACATTCTTGAGAAAGATCTTCAAAACTCCGCGAGTTTCATCGTAGATTAAACCGTTGATTATCTTTACGCCTCCTCTATGAGCTAAACAATGAATTGCGATTCATAACACAGTGTTAAACATTACTTTTGATGAAAACAAAGGAATTGGCAAGAAAAATAAGCGCTCTGTTTTCACTAGAAGTGATATTTCACTATATGATCGGGAGAGGAGCGACAATGGAGGGAAAGAAAAAGAGAGAATAAAGACAAGAGAGTATAAAGAAAGAAGAGGAGGAAAAAAAGTCAAATGGACCGCTCTCTGTAAACCGAAGGACGAGGGAGGCATCGACTTGAAGAACTGCATCGAGTGGAACAAGGCTTTCACCTTCAAGCATCTGTGGGCTTTGGAGCGCAATCAGGAGTCACTATGGATCAAATGAGTGCATACGAGGTTTATGAAATACAAACCAGAATCTGGACCTGCAAAATTCATGAAGGTATGAGTTGATCTCTAAAAAAGATTCTTAAACTAAGAAGCGATATTGCAGATCTTTATGACATCCTGCTAGGGTCGGAAAAGGCACTCTATTCTGGCACGACCCCTGGTTCGAAAACTAGCCTATCATCCACAATGAGGAGTTTCAAAATATCTGCATCAGAAGGGACTGTACATAAGCAAAAATCTGAGACATTAAAGACGGGAATTGGGACTCACTCCTGAGAATAAATCCAGAAGGACAGAGGATACTTGATCATATAAGTAACATACAACTACATGACAAACCGGATATTCATGATTGGAAAGCTGAAGACAATGGGAAGCTGGTATCGAAGAAAATATGGGAGGTAACCCGGGCAAAAACGTAGAAAGTAGAATGGGCTCCTCTTGTATGGTCAACGAAGATTATTCATAGACACCAGTTCATCTTATGGCTCACCTTTTAGGAAAGACTCAGCACTCGTGATCGTATCAGCAAGTACATGAGCATCCCGGACGTGAACTGTCTTCTATGTAGAGGAAATGAAGAAACCATAGATTACCTATTCGGGAGCTGTTGTATTGCTTCAGAGCTTTGTGACAGATTCTATAAAAGCCTGGAGTTGAACAGTTTCCCGAGCGAATGGAATGAAATCAAAGATGCAGCACTACTCAAAACCAAGGGAAATAGATTTGCAACAAACGTGTTCAAGTGCGGCTTTGGAGCAGTGGTGTATAACATTTGGCAAGAACGGAATGCAATGGTATATGGCAGAACCCGCATGAGCATTGAAGAGTTATGGAAAGATATTGTATCGGATTGCAGCGCCCTCGCGGGAACATGAACAAGAATTCCAAGTACGAAGCATAACTGGAATATCTGTAGAAACTGGAATTTATCGTTTTTTAAACTCACTAGAATTGAAAGCATTGTAATCAGATAATTCATTTACGTTTTTAGCTTTTTAGCTTTTATTCAGAATGTTACGACTTTAAAATCATTCTAGGCCTGTCTAGAATGATTTCTTAAACTCGTGTTTTTTTCCCCATTTTTTGGAATTTTTAATGAAATGACACTAAGTCGTTTTTCCCAAAACAAAGAAAGAAGGAAAAGCGTATTATTTAATAAACTATCACCGATGGGATTGTCGTGTACCGTCGCTGATATTTATTTAATGAATATCAACGACTACACATGATAATGTCGTCGATGATATTATAACTTATCAGCGACAGCGATATCATAATGCCGTTGCTGATAAACGTTCAGAAAAAATGGTGAGAAAACATGTATTATTATCATGGACGACGTTACTTTGCCATCGCTGATAGTATAACTTATCTCAGACGACGTTACTTTGTTGTCGCTGATAATAATGATCAGGGACGACGTTACTCCGTCGTCCCTAATACTATATATTATTAGCGACGACGATAGCATAATGTCATCGCTGATAATATAGTATTAAAGACGACGTTCCTTTGCCGTTGCTGATAATAATTACTTGAGACAGAGTTATTTTTCCGTCCTTGATAATTATTATAATATCAGAGACGACATTACTTTGTTGTCGCTGATAAAAATATCAACGACGGCGTTGCTTTCTCGTCGCTAATATTGGTCTCTAATGACCTTTTTTTACTAGTGCATATTATCGCGTCTCTCTACCTCCGCGACCACACTTGGAATGTTTAGTAAAAAGAATTGTGTTTGTTGTGTTCTTATGACTTGAATCATATGGAATTGACAACATTTCATTGTCTTCATCATGAGATAAATGAAAAATAATAGATTGTAAACATGTTCATGATCTTTTTAATGTTGTTTAAATAATAGCTACGATAACAACTACAATAATTTATGTCAATATTTGTCATAACTTGAACTTTATCTATTGAATTTTAAACCCTAATTCACATACTTTACTATCTTTGCTTCCATCTTATACAATACTGTTCTTATTAAATCCCTCGTCCAAAATTACATATTTCTCACTTTTCTGGGAAGAACTTTTACATAAAAAGATACTTAATGATTGAAATGGACATTAATTAATTAAATGATATTAGTTTAGACCCAAGTTGAGTTGGGGATCTCATATACCCCACAGTCTCAAGAACATTAAGTATATCGTACATGTGTTATTTAACCCATGTTCTATTCAAACCAAAAACAAAATTAGCTATAAATATGTGAATTTCCATAAAAGGGGAAAATCTAGCGTAGATAGTTGAGAGCTAAGTGTTAAATTTAAAAAAAAACTAAAACATGCACACAAACATAATTTCACATTAAACCATTAAATAAAAGAAAACTAAAGGATGCCTAAATTGAACTGCTCAAGATCATAGTATGTATTACTTCAATTCATAGTTGTATGTATTTCCTCAATTCATATATGTTAGATTATAGTGATCTAGATTAGTTTTGATCGAGGCATAGGTGTAGGCTCGCGGTGTAATAAAATAAAATATAATAAAATTTTAATTGTTTGATATTGGGTCCACTAGGCCCAGTTATGTGATCTATAAATATATGATTTTAGCTAGAATTTTATTACACATAATATTTGTCATTATTCTTCTCCAATGATAAAACAATAAGAATAATGACAAATCGTGGTAATGGGAATCATCAGTTACTAATCGCAGCAACTCGTGCTCCCAAAGAAGGTAATGAAAGAACTTGACACGCTAATGTGAAACTTTATTTGGGGAAACAGCGGGAGAGGCAGAAAGAAGGTTAAGTGGATCGCACTTTGCAAACCAAAGGAAGAAGGCGACATAAGGCTCAAGAACTGTGTTGAATGGAATAATGTGTCGACGTATAAATACATATGGGCCATCGAGAGAAAACAAGAATCACTCTGGATCAAATGGGTCCACACCCGGTTTATGAAACACGAATCAAGCGTCTTGACATCCAAAATAAGCGAAGGTAAGGGATGGTCGTTAAAGAAAATCTATAAGCGAAGAAACAATATTGTAGGACTTTTTGACATTAGCTAGGGAGACGGAAAAAACACACTGTTTTGGCATGATCCTTAATATGAGGATCAACCGCTAATCAATAAAGAGGAATTCAGAAACGTGAGGATCAAACGAGACTGCCTAGCTGCCAAGGTTAGAGAAAATAAAGATGGGCTATGAAATTTTCTCCTTAGACGAATACCGGTGGGGCGGCGCATTCTCGAACATATTAGTAACATCCAATACAATGAAAGAAGAGACGTACACCGATGGAAAGCCGAGGAAAACGGGAAGATGATTTCAAGCAAAGTGTGGAACACCATCCGAGAGAAGGAGCAAATAGTAGATTAGACTAATTTGGTCTGGTCGTCAAAGGTTATCCCGAGACACCAATTCATCATATGACTTGTATTTTGGGAAATTCTAAACACGAGAGATTGCGTTAAGAAGTACATGGAAATTCCAGATTCAAGTTGTATACTGTGTGAAGGGAATGAAGAAATATCTGATCATCTCTTCGGGAACTGTTCATTTTCCTCGAAACTTTGGAATCAATTTGCAAAAAATATGGAGATAACCAGATTCCCGAGAGACTGGAAAGAAATTAAGGAAGTGACTGTGAAGAAAGCGAAAGGCACAAAGTTTAAGTCAAAGATTTTCAAATGTGGCTTCAGCTCAACAGTTTACAACATTTGGTGGGAAAGAAACGTAGGGCATTCTCCAGGAATCGAAGAAGTCTGGAGAAGAACTGAGATGGTATTATAACTGACTGTAGCGCGAACATCCAGACATGGAGAAGAACCCCAAAAAATGAACAGAATTTGAACCTTTGCAGGAACTATAAGGTATCATATCAGAAAGTCACCAAAGACGCTGTTTTTTTAGGAGGATAAACGCAATTTAAATTTATTTAAAATTCCAATGATTGTTTGTAATTCATTTATTTTTAGACCGTAACAAAATTAATTTTCCTAGGCTTGTCTAGAAAAATACAGAAAATCATTTGTTTTTGTTTTTTTTTTCATTTTTGGGAATTTTTAATGAAATGGCGTTAAATCGTTTTTCCCAAAAAAAAAAGTTGTAATATTTTATTTTAACCATAGTGAAAAGTTTCCTCCTCTACATGTGGTTTTTTCCTATTTCCACGTAAATCTTGTGTTATTTACGTGTTTTCTTAATTGATACTTTGTCTATTCTTTATCTTGATTAGTCTCAAATCTATATTTTGTTTTTTAACAATTGGTATCAGAGTCTTGAGCCTTTTTTATTCTAAGACTATATCTATTTTCGGAGATGTTAAGTATGAAGTACGGTATTCCGTTATTGGATTACAATACCCTATTTTCTTTATGGAAAATAAAGATGTGAGGTCTGCTCACTCACATGGATTTGGACGAAACATTATTAGGGTTTGATAAGATGCACAATTCGTGAACAGTAGAAGATAAAATGAAGAAGGATAACAAATCTATGTCTCATATACAACTACATCTGTCAAACAATATTCTATAAAATATTTTGAAGGAAACTAGTGCTATTGGATATGGATAAAGCTAGAACAACTATGTATGACAAAACGTTTTACTAGTAAATTGCATCTAAAGGAACAATTATATTGTCATCGTATGTTAGAAGGAACACCTCTACAAGAGAATTTATTGGTATTTAAAGAAACTATTGATGATTTGGAAGTCTTGGATGTCAAGCATGGCAATACAGATCTAGTTTTGATTCTTTTGTGTTCGTTTCCCCCATCGTATATCACTTTTCGTGATATTATTTTATTTAGTCGTGATGTTGTCACTACTAATAATGTTTATGATGTATTATTTAGTCGCGAAACATCTTATTAGTCATTCCGAAGGTCTGATAGAGGGTCTTATTGCTCGAGGAAGAACATAAGAAAAATATTCAAAAAGTAATTAGAGAGATATGTCGAAGGCAATAAAACATTGGAAGACTTGAAATTACTACAAAAAAGGAGGCCACATAAAATCTAAGTGTTGGAATTTACAAAATAAAGGTAAGAAAGAGGGTAGTAATTTGAATGAAAAGTTTCCTGGAAATTTTAGTGAATCTAGTATTTCCGAAGCTGAAGATAGTGAACTGCTCATGGCTTCGTCTTGCGACGCAAGATCACAAGACGAATGGATACTCGATTATGGATTAAGTATTATATGTGTCTCTATCATGACTAGTTTTCAACATATGATATAGTTTCAAAGGTGTTGTATTGATGGGAAATAGTTCATCATTTAAGGTCATGGGTATATGAACAATCAAAATCAAGATATTTGATAGAGTTACATGGACAAATGGTTATGTGAGACATGTTTTTAATTTAAAGAGACATCTAATTTCTCTTAGTACTCTCGATTTAAAAGAGTACAAGTACACTACTGAAGGTGGAGTGATAAAGATTAGTAGAGGGGTTCTTGTTGTTTATGGCGATATTATTGTCACCACCTCTTCATTATCTAGTGATGATGTCACATAGTTGTGACATATGCGACTTAGTCACATGAGTAAAAATGGAATGACCAAGTTAAAAAATGAGGAATTCTTGATGGACATAGTATTGCCAAATTAAATTTTTGTGTTCATTATGTCCTCGATAAGTAGAAAAAAGTCAAATTCTCTAAAGGCATCCACAATACTAAATGAACACTTGATTATATCTACTCTGATCTCTGGAGACCGTCTAATGTGCCTTCTATGGGAGGTGTTTATTATATGTTGACGATTATCGATGATTTCTCCATAAAAGTTTGGGCTTTCTTCTCGAAGTAGAAGAGTGATGTGTTCTCTAAGTTCAAAGAGTGACTATGATTGAGAAACAGATATGGAAACAAATAAAATATTTGCATACTAATAATAGTTTGAAGTTATGTTCTGACGAATTTAATGCACTATGCATTACTGAAGGAATCATAAGTCACCACATAGTGCCTAAGAATCCATAACATAATGGTGTGGAAGAGAGGATGAATAGAACTTTGATGGAGAAAGTAGGTTGCATGATTCTTAATGTTGATTTATCAAAGTCTTTTTGAGTTGAAGCTGCAACTTTAATATGTCTTCTCGTAAACCATTCTTCGTAAACTACAATTAATAAATAGACTCCGCAAAAAGTATGGTATGATAGTTCTTTAGTTATTTTGACTTGAGAATTTTTGGTTGATCAACATATGCTCATGTTGATTAAGGAAAATTGGAAGTTCGATCTGTAAAGTGTATAAATATAGTGTAAATGGGTATAAGCTATGGTGTCCATAAACTAGAAAGGTAATAATTTATCAAGATGTTACTTTCGATAAAAACACATATGGTACATGATACATCTTCTATATATTTTTACGACAAAATTCAGCAAGAATTTAGCACTTCTAATGATAAGGTTCAACAAGAATCTAATACTTCTAGTAATAAGACTCAACAAGAATCTAGTACAAATGTGAAGTTTAAGAGTAGATCAAAATATAAACGTATAACACTACCGTCAACTACACTAGAGTTGATTGATACTTCATCACTTCCTGCACCAACACAATATTATTATTATTACTATTTTCCCAAAAAAAAAAAATTCTATTACTACTGACAGACCTAGACATGATATTAGACCTTCTTGAAGAGTCGATAAGCTGATTTGGTTATTCATGGATTGAGTGTTGCAGAAGTTATTGATTCTTGTAAAGACCATTCTTCATATTCTAATATAGTCACTTGTGATGACTCTGATAAGTGGATGATTTCTATGCAAGATCTCTTCATAAGAATTGTACGTGGAAAATTGTAAAATTAACTATAGGAAAAAAGACTATTCGTTGTAAGTGGGTGTATAAAATAAAGGATGCTACACCTGGCATTGAAGATGCAAGATTTAAAGAGAGACTAGTTGTGAAAGGTTACATTCAAATTCTAGGGATTGATTTTACTAACGTGTTTTCTCCGGTTGTGAAGCATACTTTGATTCAAGCATTACTTGACATCGTGATAATGCATAATTTAGAGTTTGAACATCTACATGTGATGACCGCATTTCTACATAGAAATCTAGATGAGGACATCTATATGCATTAATATAATGGATTCATAGTTAGAGAGTTTTATAAGAAGGATTTAGTAACTACAAAGAAAATACTCGAAATGGAGATTCTAGAAATAAAGCAGCTAGAAAGTTATACCTAAGTCAAAAAGGGTATATTAAGAAAGTTCATTATCGGTTCAATATGAATAATACTAGTCATGTGAGTTCTCCATTAACAAATCAATTTAACCTCTCTTATGATATGCCACCTTAGTCTAATGAGGATATCGAGTATATGTCACGAGGTCCATATTCCAATACAGTTGGATCACTTATTTATGTAATGGTTTGTACTCGACTAGATTTGACATATTCCGTAAGTGTAGTTAGTAGATATCTGACAAATCCAGGTAAAGAGCATTGTAGAGCATTTTAATGGATCTTATGTTATTTGAAAGGTTCAATAGATGTTCACCTACAGTTTGGTAGGATTAGAGACGAAGTTGTCAGTTATATCAACTCTGATTATGTTGGCAATCTTGATAGAATAAGATCACATACATGTTTTTTTCCTGTATTGACGGTTGTGCGATTAGTTACTCTACAAAATACAACCGCGTTGTCTACTACAAAGGTAGAATACATGGCCATTATAGAAGTATGTAAAGAAGCCATTTATCTAAAAGGACTATTCGGGGACTCAAGAAGGATTTACAAATGACGAGAGTCTTTTGTGATAGTCAATGTGCTATTTTTTTGACGAAAGATTTGATGTTTCATGAAAGAACTAAGAAGATTGATGTATGTTAGGATCAGTGTAATCAATAGAGACTAGGGTCTGACTATTGATGACAACTTCTGGAAAACGGTTTGATAGAAATCCTGTTAGGGATTAGTATCACTTTCTATTCTTCACAAACCTTGCAAACACTTGAAGCGATTCAAGTGCAGAACTGTTTGCTCATGTTTGAAGCTACGAACCAATGAGAGAAGGAAAGACAGAATGTAAAGGACACAACAAGCTGTTTATGAATGTTCAGAGCAAACTCTCCTACGTCACCCCTTCTACCAACCATCAAAAGGATTTCACTATACTTCTTTGAATCAAATACAATTTACTGGCTAACTAACTGTTGAACAGAACAGGCTCTGTTCAACGTACAATATGATTAAGAGTATTTCTCAGCTAGACAGATTTTGATTCTCTCTTTAACTAGAAGATGTACAAATTAGTGAGCAAGTAAGCAAGCAATCAACAATTCTTGAGATAGAGAGAGATAGATTGTCTGTTGTCCTTTGACATCTTTATATAGTAGAAAGGCACCAACAGTCAAATCTTTTGGATGGACACGTGGCAAGCGTCCATTGGAAAACCTCCATAGTACAAGAGTACAGCAGGCTCTGTGCACATGGATCATGGTCGTACCAAATTGGTAGTGCGCCGGATATTCTTCTGGAATTGTCCTTTACTGAACAAGTAGTGGGAGGAATATTCGTGTACGTGGCGTTCATTCATTGGATACAAATAGCTGGCGTACTGGACTACACAAATGAGTGGAGCAAGAGTAGCATATAGCTAGTTGGTTGTGGGTAGACGTATGCTAACTTCAAACGACTGCTGAAGCGAGAGGCATTAGACTGCCAAGTCTAAAGGAGTTAGATGCCAACGTCTACTAGCGAGATCCATTAGACCACCAAGTATAATGGAGTTAGACTGCACGTCTAACTAAGTATCTGTTAGACTGCACGTCTAACTACGCATCTGTTAGATTACACGTCTAACTACACATCTATTAGACTGCACGTCTAACTACGCATCTTTTAGACTACACGTCTAACTACGTATTTGTTAGACTGCATGTATAACTACACATCTGTTAGACTGCACGTCTAACTATGTACCTGTTAGACTACAAGTCTAACTATGCATCTATTAGACTGCACATCTAACTACGTATCTGTTAGAATGCATGTCTAACTACGTATCTATTAGACTGCACATCTAACTTGCAATGCGTCTAATAAGCCTGCTCAGATCGCTTCTAAGTTAGCCTGATCTTAAGGCTCCTACATAAACACAATTTAGACGGCTTAACTTTATTCTTATTTAATTTTTACACATATTCATCATCAAAACATCGTTAGTCAAACTAATTTGACACAACAATTTCCCCCTTTTTGATGATGTTAAAACTTTGCAAAATTAATAAGATAAGATAACCAACTACGTATCTGTTAACCACCCATCATATTAAAATAAGAATAACACTAGTTCACAAATTCAAGCGTAAGTTCCAAAAACCAAGTTCCAAAAACCAAGTTCAAAAACCAGCAAAAGATAATTAAAGAAAAGAGATTATTGTCCTTCCCTTTTCACATTTGGATCAGCAAATCCTTCAACAGTCAAGAGATTTTAAAAGCAAGGGACGAGAGCACGACCACCACTAGGAGCACAACCACCACTTCCACCACCTCGGTCACCACCACAACCTCCACCTCTTTTGGATGGTCTACATCTTTCTTCATTAACAACTTTTCTTTTTGATCTGGTGCCTCTTGAAGAACCTCCCCTTAAGCTACAGCCTCTTGAACTCTCTTCCCCCTTTTTAACATTATCAACGACAATAAGGGCTTTCTCTTTCTCAGCGACACTTCAACGTCTTTCATTGCTTGAATCGTTCTTGTAAAAGACTCAGCTTGTTCCATACGTTAAACATTGTCTCTATTCATATACTTGTTCCATACGGCCACCACTGGGAGCACGACCACCACTTCCACTACCTTAGTCACCACCGCGACCTCCACCTCTTTTGGATGGTCTGCATCTTTCTTCATTAATAACTTTTTTTTGATCTGGTGCCTCTCGAAGAACCTCCCTGTTAGGATCTAGGTCGGGGCTGACGGACCGGGGTCTGGCCGGTTAATACTTAACGGTTGATGTTTAATCCGGCTAGAGATTAACACCAGGTTTCAATACTACTCAAACTGTCACAAACCCTTGAACCGAGTTCAAGTGCGGAAGTGGTTTGTTTCAGGTTGAAGCAACACACACAAGATGAATAAAGATAGGTTTTGGATAGAGTCGGTTTGGAGATTAGGAAGTCGGTTTGAGATTCAGTAAATCGGTTAAGGTGATGTGAAACGGTTAGAGCGGTATGAGTCGGTTAAAGAGTAGAACCGGTAGAAAGTAAATGACAAGACAGGTTTTTATGGATGTTCGGAGATAAAGCTCCTACGTCACCCCTTCTCCTCGAAACCGCAAGAAGGATATTCACTAAGGAATACACAAACACAATATCCGATCGAGACTTATTTGTTGCTCGATAAACACTCGTATAATTCTCACAGAAATTGTAATCTCACTTCAAATGTACACTTAAGCTTTTAATCTTAGAGAGATAAACACAACTTGTAACTTAGGTTGTTGTAACTACTAGAACTGCATTAACTCCTCTTCAGCTCCTTCTTTTATAGGTGAAATGTGCCAACGGTCACATTTCTTCCTTGAATCTGATTGGTTGAGCAGAGGTTCAATGTTACAGTACTGACGGTTTAAGCTTCCAATGCGTAGGTCAAACCGGCTAGGTTTGTCTTTTACTTAATATAGAAACTGTCGGTTGAACAGTTGCCTGCACCTGGAAGGTTGCGCCTCTGACTTATTCCAGAATAGAAAGATCTCTTCAGGCAGTCTTCTGCAACCTGCAGAGTATCATCAGACTTGTATAGATATGGCAATGCTACAGTCTGTTCTTTTGGTATCATCTTCCGCAGATACTCAAAGTATCCGGTTGCACTAGTCGGTTTTCGGTTGAGTACTGCATTTCGGTTTGGAATGTCAACCGGTTGTCTGTAACTTCATGTTAACCGAATAGCTTCCGGTTTTGGATACATCTTCTGCTTCTTCTCTTAACCGGCCTTGACTTCTTGATCGGTTGGATTCTTGACCGGTCAGATTTTTGACCGATCTTGGTTTTTGACCGTTCTTACACAGGAAGTTTGTTTTTGTTAAGTTCTTATTTTAACTGGTCTAATTTATCTAACAATTTCTCCCTTTTTGATTATTTTATTTAAAATATTCAAAACCATGTAAGAAGTAAATTGTAGGCCGGTTGTTTTAAAAGTTTATTTGGCCGGATTTTTGGAAAATGACTTAGAAAAATTTTTCGAAAATTTTTTGAAAATTTGATTAAAATTTTGTCTTTGAAGAAAAATTTTATCTTATCAATGAAAAATTTTGTCTTTGAAGAAAATTTGTATATTATCAATGAAAAATTTTGTTTTTGAAGAAAAAATTTATCTTATCAATTTCTCCCTTTTTGATTATTTTATTTAAAATATTCAAAACCATGTAAGAAGTAAATTGTAGGTCGGTTTCCAAAAATACTTTATATATATATAATAGTAGGAAATATAATAAAGTTAACATAAATAATAGATAATTAAAAAATTCTATTCCCTCTTCTTATGCATGTATTTCTCCCGTAGGTATTCAACTATCACTCTCTTTCCCGGATTGCAGGGATCGATGCCAACTCCGGAGGTAGATGCTCGACCGCCCGAGGTTCCGGTAGATGGTGAAAACTGTGAGGGAACCGATCTGAGTGGAATCGCATCGAGACCCCGCGCTCTTTTGTTCAGCGGTACTTCCTCATCCTCTTCAACTTCTGATGAAACCGGGTTTGGTGGAGGAGCAGCAATCGGTTCAGAAATGTCGGCCAACAACTGTTGAGTCTGTTTAGCCGCTACTTTATTGGAGGCCTTTCTCTTTCTGGTTGCCGGACCGGTTGATGGAGCAGCCGCCTTTAATTTCTTATTTGCATCGGCGATATCTTCTAATATCAGATGTTGTTCGAATAGCCGAGCCGAATCCTCATTTGCTTGAACCGCTTGTGCCGGTGCGACATCTTCTACTACTTGAACATGACGGGTCAGGTCTGCGTCCGCCTGTTCTCTTTCCTTTTGAAGCCGTATTTGCTCGTCTTCGGCTTCTTGAATCTTCTAAGCCGCGATCTCATTCGCCTTTTCAAGCGCTTCGTCGGCTGCTAGCTTGGCCGCGATCATCTCCGCCATCTGTTCGGATACTACTTTTAGCTCGGCTTGGATCTGCGCATTCTTTTCTTCAAGCGCTGCCATTCTTTCAAGCATTGAATCGGCCTGGTTGCCGGATTAGAACAGACCCTCTTCAAGAAATGTCATCCTTCGATCCGTTGTCATAAGTTGTTGGGCGGTATTGTTGTGACCCTCTTCAAGTGTCACTAGCCTTTGATCCGTTGTCATTAGCTTTTGATCCATTAAACCGAGCCGCTGGTCGGTTTGAGCAAGACCGTTCTCCAAATTTGTAGTTCTTTCTGTCGTGGAGCTGAACAATTGATCGGTCAGGCCGTATTTATCTTCAACGGCTGTAAGCCGTTGAACCGTAGAGTTTAGTTTATCACCGGTGGACTCAATCAACCGGTTGGATTTCATCATTCTTTCCCTCATTTTCTTCTGCCACGACGTGATGGCATCATTAAAAAATTCCTCGATTAAGTCCATGACCTTGTCCTCGATTATAGCTGGCACCAGCGTTTTGTCGGTTTGTGGAGACCCGGGTCGATCGGTGAACAGAGTATCCGCTTCGGTTTCAATGTTGTGGACTGTGAGTCCCGGTGGGGGAGATGCATTCTCGGCCTCATTCAGATTCGGACCGCCGTTGGATTTAGAACCTTCATGATCTTCAGGATGAGATCTGGAAAAGTGTGAGATCTCTTGATGAGCGGTATCCGATTCCAACTGCGTCATCTCATCGGTTAACTCCCGTTCCTTAGCCGTTAACATTTCCAGCACTAATACATCGCACTGGGTTTTCTCCTCTTCAGGGACATCCTTTTCACGAAGGTGACAGATGTGGTCGGTGAGTTTTATCAACCGGGCGTGCGGTTCAACCATCCTTCCTCTTTTAAGAGCGGTGACCACACTCCTCGTCTTTGTAAGGTCGAGCACCGACATTTCCATCTCCACCAATTTTTCATATCTCTGATTAGCGGGATGCTCCGGTAACATGTCAGCATAACAGACTTCCTGCCGTTCCAGAGCCCATTGATAGTAGACATTGCTCACAACATGAGCCTGCTCGAAAAGTTGCTCTATTATTTGGGAGACAAGTTCCTCTCCCAATTGTCGAATGTTGTCATCCGCGGTTTCAAATATCTCCGGTCGCCTGGCTGAACCGGTTTCATCATCAATATTTTTGGCTGGTTGTTCTTCATTGATGGCCTTCCCTTTCCCTTTGTCTAACCGATTCTCTTCGGTGTTATTAGAGTTGGTCTGGCTAGAGCTAGATGCGGAGTTCTCCGGATTAGGATTGTCGGCTTGAATATTAGCCGATCCGGACGTGTGCGGAACCGCCTTGCTTCCGGATGGCTCACCCGCCGGAGCCTTTTTCTTTTTAGGCTGCGGTTTCCTAGGACTATTTATTGATGGTTTACCGGCTGAGACCTTCACTCTGCCCGGTCGAGTCGTTGTTCCCAGGAAGTGAGAAGATCTGATTATCTTGCTAGAGGGAATAAAAACACCCGGGCCGGTTTCGGCATGTGAGTTACACATCAGCTTGCCGAGTGGAACGACATATCCCCAAGACCGTTTCGAAGACGGATCCACCATCTCACATAGATTGGAGAAAATAACCTTGACCCAGTTTATCTTAATGCCTCTGACCAAGCTGGCTTTCATCTCAATTTTCAAGCGGGTCAGGCTATCGTAGTTGCCTCCTCTTCCTTGAACCGACTTTGAGAGAATCTCGCAAAGTGGCCTGAATTCCGGTTTGAGGTCCGCTTTCTTACCGGACACCTTTATCATCTGGATAGTGTCCGATATATCACAACGAATCGCAAGGAGTTCGTCTTCGTTCGTTTCCACCGATAAGTCACTCTCTTCCGCCGCTAAGCAGAGAACTTCAGCAACCGATTCTTTTGTAATTTGAAACGGTTTTCCACTGACCGTTGCAGATATAACTCCTTCATTAAATACAACAATTTGGAAAAATTCCGTGACCGCATCTTGATATAGGACGAACGGTCCGTTCAGAAATTCTTCAAGACCCGATGCCGATATGAGATTCATCGCCTGTTTTTCCTCCATCGATCCGTTCATTCGAATTTCTTCGAAATCCACTTGGAAGATGTGAGTGAAGAAAACAGAATCACGACCCCTTTTTGCTTGGAGAGACCGGAAGTTGGAAAGATTGAGAGCTTAAGGAAGAGTTGAATGCTAGAAAGAGAAAGCAGATTCGCGGAAGAAGGAAATAAAATGGCGAATGAAGGTATCTATAGGCCGCGGCCTGGAATACGAACCGACGCGAACCGTCACGTCAAGAAAGGGCGGCAATTTTCCCTCCAAAATGTGTTGACGGTAAGCCTTTAGGCAACAACCTTTTGGCGGGAGTTCTTTTGGCAGGAAGTTATTAGAGCGGTTAACATTTTAACCGATAGTTAAGAAAGCGGTGATTTAATTTAACCGGTAAGTCGTAAGTCGGTAAGCGATTTTAACCGGTTTAGAATTTGAACCGATATTTGAACTTTGCAATTTTGAACCGATTTTTGAACTTTATAATTTAGATTCAAATTTGATAATCAAAGAATACATAATAAAGATAGAACCGATATTAAGATCGGTTGAAAGTACAAATACAAGGTTAAAATTTAACCGTCCTAGAACCTAAATCATTCTAGAGATTTTGGCGTCCGCCACCTCCTCGTTGAATTCATTTGAGGGATTAACCGGTGTACCCGGTCCAAGATTTGAAATACAGGCCCGAATGACCCGGCTCAGTTGAGGAGCATAGCCGAACCGTTTCTTCGTTTCGACCATGGTCTTCAAGTTGTTGAAGATGACAGATGCCCAGTTGATGGGGGTATTGCTGACGATGTAGGTCATCATGTCAAAAGCTCTTCTAGAATAGTTTTGATTTAAAGATTGACAGATGATCGACCGGTTAACGATCTCGTGTAGGAGTTGGATGTGTGGAGCAAGATTGGCGTTAAGGCCGTGATTCTCCACTGGTGTTTCGGATCCGGAGAACAGTTCAGCGTAATCAACCACTGCCCTGCCCACCCGTGAAGGAAAGTCCGAGAACCCCTCGGTCGGAAGATTAAACATCCCGGCGAGTCCGCTCTCAGGGAGAACGATGACATTGTTTTTCACGGTGGAGACAATGGCATCGTTGATCATGTATGCATTGTTGAAAAATTCCAGTACCTCTGGAATAAATAGAGGTCCGGATTCTTCTAAGAAATGACGAAGTCCGGTTTCGTCTAGGGATTCAAAGATTAACTCCCTTGTTTCCATGTCTTCCATGTCGAGTAGAGAATCAAAATTAATGCAAAGGTAGTTTCTAAGAGTGCGATGAGACATTTTTCTAGTCTTTCTTAGAGAGATAGAGAGTTAAAAAATATTTTGTTTTGAAGTGTGTTGGAATGAAAGAGAGAGGTTTCTTAAATAGAGTTGAAATGGGAGGGAAAGTAGGAGCATTTAATGTTAATATTTCTTTTTGTCTCATTAATGCTGAGAATATTTATGTTTTCAAAACGCCTTGGGAATTGGCATTTTGACCGGTTACGGAGACCGAGTCTGAGAATTTAGTTGGGAACTAACTAAGTTTGTGTGATTACCCATGTACTTGGAATTCAAAGTTACTAGATTTTCATTAATGAAATATGAATTACATTGAACCGAAAGAAACATAGATTAAACCGAAAGAAATCATAATCGAGTAGGATAAAAATACAATCGATACATGGAGCAAAATGACCGGTTGTTGAAGAAGTGACTTTAATGGCCGGAGTTGGTGAGGTGTCTGTTCTTCTTCTTCCAAGCTCTCTCGAACCTCTCATAGAGGGAATCCACAAAATCCTTGGTCAGGACATGGGATTGGTTCAGCCATTCGCCTGGACAGAGCGGAACCCCGAGTTCGTTGAGAAGAGAGCTGAGTTGAGGAATGAAGCCGGTAAGATGGGTGTTGATCATCCAGATCAGGATGTCAAACAGCAGCCTAGACCAATTGACCGGTGTATCGGTTGTGATAGCGGTCATGATGTTGAAGATAGTGGAGTAGTAGGTGTTCGTGACGTCCTTCCCCAGGATGGCCCTACCGATGATATCATTGAGAAGCTGATATTCAGCTCTCAACGATGACCGTGCTCCGTGGTCATCGACCGGACTGTTGGATCGAGAAAATTCCAAAGATATCTCGGCTTTCTGTTCAACCGAGACATTTAGGTCAGTAAGACCTTCCTTCGGAAGGTCGAAACATCGAGCGAAATCTCGCTCGGAGAAGTCAAACACCGTTCCTCTCACCCTAGATTGGATAAGAGTATCAAAGAAAGGGGTACCACGGAAGACTCTAGCATTATGGAAGAATTCGACTACGGTCTCAGGAAAGATGACGTGTTTGTCATCTACGAAGAGCTTCAGACCGATACTTTCCAGGGACTTAATCATTTTGAATATCTCATAGTGTTGTGACCCATGTGTCGAGTCGAAGTCAACTTGAAGAATGTTTTGGAAATGAGACATTTTTGTCTTAATGAGATGACAAATTGATATTGTGGATAATTGTCTGATGTCCATCTAACTTATATATTAGTTGGGAGGTGATATAGGTGATTAGTATTATCCAGAGGATATTAGGTAATTTAGGTTATTAACCATAGGATAAAAAGACTTGCATGAATTAGGAGTTTTTACAGCCTAGGGGTGTGAGTCATAGGCCTGGACAGTGAGAGATATCATATCTTCACGTCTTTTGAGGCATGACTGTTTTGTTTTGAAAAGGTATCTTTTCAGAACAGATACGTTCAAACACAGACAATTGTTCCAATTTTGTTAGGAAGCCAAATATTCCAGAATATATTATATTCAAACCGGTTGGCATTCAGTCATTTGTCCCGATGCAGTTAATTAGTGTAGGTACTAAGTAACTGGTCGGTTTACTGTAACCGATAAGCAAAGCGGTTCTTCAATAAATACAATGGTAAATTCGATTTCCGACATTTTAGGAAGAACTGCCGGTTTTGTCTGTCCGAACCGATTTTTCCTTTTAGAAGTTATAGATTTCAAGAAATAATTTGATTTATATCGGTTAAGCCGAGTATTTTTCTGAAGAAATAGAACTTAGCTTCCTACAGAGGCTTTGTGAAGATATCGGCTACTTGTTGATCGGTTGCTACGTATTCCAGCCAGATATGCTTCTGCATGACATGTTCCCGGATGAAGTGATGCCTTATGTCAATATGCTTGGTTCTGGAGTGTAAAACCGGATTGTACGTGCTATAGCACTTGTGTTGTCACAGAAAATAGGAGACTCTTCGGTGATGATACCGAAGTCCTTTAGTTGCTGTTGAATCCATAGGAGTTGTGAACAACAGCTTCCGCTGCAAGATATTCAGCCTCTACGGTTGATATACCAACCGATGTTTGCTTTTTGCTGTGCCATGAAACAAGCCGATCACCTAAGAATTGGCATGTTCCGCTGGTACTTTTTCTGTCAACTTTACAACCTGCATAGTCTGCATCAGAATAACTTGTGAGGTTAAAAGACGAGTCCTTTGGATACCACAGACCGACTTCAGGGGTTCCCTTTAGATATTTCAGGATTCGTTTAGCGGCTGTATAGTGAGACTACTTGAGATTAGCCTGGAATCTTCCACACACTCCGACCGCAAATAAAATGTCCGGTCTACTTGCAGTTAGGTACAAGAGTGAACCGATGATTCCTCGATAGGCTGTCAGGTCTACTCCCTGACCGTCATCATCTTTATCCAATTTGATTGATGAGCTCATTGGAGTGGCGACAGATGAGCATGTGTCCATCCCAAAATTTTTAGAAGTTCCTTTGTGTATTTGAGCTGACTGATGAAAGTTCCTCATTCGAGTTGTTTAACCTGAAGACCTAAGAAGAAACTTAATTCTCCCATCATGCTCATTTCAAATTTGTTAGTCATCAGGGTTGAGAATTTATCACATAGTTTAGGATCGGTTGATCCGAAAATGATATCGTCCACATAGATTTGAATAAGTAGAATGTGTCCCTTTTTCTCAAATTTAAATAGGGTTTTATCCACTGAGCCTATGGTAAAGTCATGATGTATCAGGAATGCGGTCAATGTATCGTACCAAGATCTAGGAGCTTGTTTTAAACCGTAAAGAGCCTTATTTAAACGATATACATGATTAGGCAGGTCATCATTTTTAAAACCGGGCGGTTGTTCAACATATACTTCTTCACGTAGGTCACCATTTAAAAATGCACTTTTAACATCCATTTGGAAAACTTAAAAATTTTTTAAAGCAGCAAAGGCTAGAAAAATCCTAATGGCTTCAATTCTAGCTACAGGAGCAAATGATTCTTCAAAATCAATGCATTCTTCCTGTTTGTATACTTGTGCCACTAATCTAGCTTCGTTCCTCATAACCAAACCGTCTGCATTGAGTTTATTTCTGAATATCCATCTTGTTCTTATGACCGGTTGATCTTTCGGTCTAGGGACTAGGTACCAGACTTTATTACTCTCAAACTAGTTTAACTCTTCTTGCATTGCCAAGATCCATTCCGGATCCGACAGTGCTTCATCCACCCTTTTCGGCTCAATCTGGGATATGAAAGCGGAATTAAAATATTCCTCCAGTTTTTGTCGCCTAGTTTGGACGGGTTTTGAAGGGTCAACTATAATAAGCTCAGGAGGATGATTTGTATTCCTTTTGAGATTCGGTTCAAGAGTGTCTACCAAATCACCGTTTGTTTGATCAAGGCTAGACATATCGGTAGGCTGAGCAATGATGTCGGACCGACCGATTTCCTCAGTTTGAACCGAGGTGTCAGCTTCCTGCTGTGTGGCAGCTTGATCCGGCTGGGTTTCAACAACACCCATTTGGTCATGGACAAACCGTCTGAAAACCGGAACCTCATCTTCACTATCAGAATGGATATAATTATTTTCCAATCTGTTGTGTAGATCAATAGATTATGCAGTGTTACTTTTAACCGATTCATCGAATACAACCTGAAGAGATTCTTCCACGGTTAAAGTTCTAGTATTATATACTCTATATATGCTTTACTAACTGCTGAGTAACCTAACATGATCCCAATATCAGATTTTGCATCAAAGGCAGATAAGTAGTTTTTTCCATTTATGTGAATGTAACATTTACAACCGAAAATTTTAAGATACCGAATGTTAGGAATCCTATCAAAATACACTTCATACAGTTTTTTGTTATGAAATTTGTTGATCAAAGACCGGTTTTGTGTATAACATGCAGTATTGATAGCTTCAACCCAAAATTTCTGAGCAACACCTGAATCGACTATCATAGACCTTGCGGCTTCCTTGAGAGTTCGGTTTCTTCTCTCAGCAAGTCCGTTCTGTTGAGGAGTTTTAGCACTAGACAACTCGTGTTTAATGCCGGATTCATCAAGAAATGCATTTAGAGTACTATTTGTAAATTCGGTTCCTTTATCACTCCTAATGCTATTTATGCGTGTTGATTTTTCATTTTGTAAACGCTTAAGCAATGTAATTAAATTTGATGTGGTTTCACGTTTAGATGCCAAAAATGTGACCCATGTATATCTAGAATAATCATAAACAACTACCATAGTATAAAGCATACCACCTAGGCTGGTGACCCTAATTGGTCCAAATAAATCCATGTGAAGGAGATCTAAACATCGGTTAGACTGAATGTGTCCTTTGCTCTTAAAGATTTATTTAGTCTGTTTTCCCATTTGACATGTTGAACACACCATATCCTTATTGAATACTATATCAGGAATTCCTTCAACTAGCTTTTTACCACAAATATAGTTTAAGGTTTTGAGGTTTAGGTGGTTTAACCTTTTATGCCATAGCTAGGTTTGATCGGTTTTAGCTACCATGCAAACAAGATGCTCTACTTCATTTTTCCAATCTACCTTGTATATATTTCCTAACCTATTTCCGGTTAGTAGTGTGTTACCCTGAGAGTTTTTAACTAAACATGCATGTCTAAGAAATTCTACAGTATATCCGGCATCACACATCTGACTAATACTTAGCAGGTTAAAATGTAGATTTTCAACTAGAAGTACATTATCAATTGTTAAATTACCATGGACAATCTTACCCTTGCCCACAGTTCTACCTCTTGAGTTGTCACCAAAGACAATCATTGCACCGGTTTCTATTTTGATGTCGGTTAGAAGGTTGTTGTTTCCATTCATATGTCTGGAGCAACCGCTGTCCAGGTACCACTCAGAGTTTCCTAGCCGTTTCTTCATATCCTACAAAATATACATATTTACAATTATTTGGTACCCACATTTACTTGGGTCCACAATTGATTAGTCCCTTGGGTATCCAGACTTTGATAAGTCGGACAACTTTCCCGGTTATGGTTCTAGCTAGTTTTCCTGTACTCGATCTGACGTCTGTCTGTTTTCCTAAGAGTGCCTTATTTTGTGGTGGCCTTTGGTTTATTCTATGTGGTCGTAGAACGGTTTGCTTACCTTTTGGCCGGTTGGCTTTCCTTCTCTCAAGATGAAACCATTTTTCGGAGTCAGTTGGACTTACATATGTTATTTCTTCTTCCGGTTTTGAATCACTTTCGTCGGTTGAAGAGCTCTTGACAAATCTTACAAATGGAAGATTGTCTTTTGTGAGCTTCATCTTGTCGGAATGGTTCTGGTTGTCGGATCTGTTGTTTTTGTATCCAAGACCAAATTTGCATTTGGGATGTCTTTTGTACTTAGACAGCTGGTTCACCATTTCACTGGACCTTTTCCATGCGGCTATTCGATACCTGGTTCGTGCATCATCTTCTTCGGTTAACTCTTGAACTGACTCCTTGAGCTGTTCAGTCTCAGAGAATAGTTCAGGTGCTGCCTCGGTTTCTAAGATCTCATCAGGTTGAATACTATTGGTTTCAGGTTCGGGCCGGGTTGGTGCTATGGGTTCGGTTCCAAAGTTAAGTCGGGTTGATATTAATGTTAATAGGTTCTTGTACTCTACTACCATGTCATTTAGTGCATTAAATAACTCATCTTTAGTAAATTCTTCGCAAGAAGTATCACATACATGTTCTTCGTTTGCCATGAGACAGGTGAGTTCATCATCGCTGTCACTATGAGCCCATAAACTTCCTCCATCATCGGCTATCAGTGCTTTCTGAACTTCTCTTCCTTCACCGGTTTGTGGATAGTTGTTTCTTTGATTCTGATCATCCGGTTTCCGGTCATCCTGTCTTGGTTTTCTGCATTCCCACCTGAAATGTCCCAAACAATTGCAATTATAACATCTAACATTAGATTTATCACCGTAGTTATAGTTGTTGTTTGTCGGTTGGTTTTTCTTCATGAATCTGCCAAACTTCTGTGCAAGCATTGCCATAGCATCCTCAGTGAATTGTTCAGCGGTTCTGATCGGTGTAAGAGCAACCTGCTCTATAGATGTGACTAATGCTTTAGTAGAGGTTGAGGCTGAAACTTCATCTTCGATCCTAGATCTCATTTCAAACTCATATGCCTTCAGATCTCCGAATACATCGTGTAGCTTCATCTTTCTTAGGCAGTTTGATTCCTTCATCACCATCATCTTTATGTCCCATGCACTCGGAAGAGATCTTAAAGCTTTGATGATGGTTTCCTTGTTATCACAAACCCTTGAACCGAGTTTAAGTGCAGAAGTGGTTTGTTTCAGGTTGAAGCAACACACACACACAAGATGAATAAAGATAGGTTTTGGATAGAGTTGGTTTGGAGATTAGGAAGTCGGTTTGAGATTCAGTAAATCGGTTAAGGTGATGTGAAACTGTTAGAGCGGTATGAGTCGGTTAAAGAGTAGAACCGGTAGAAAGTAAATGACAAGACAGGTTTTTATGGATGTTCGGAGATAAAGCTCCTACGTCACCCCTTCTCCTCGAAACCGCGAAAAAGATATTCACTAAGGAATACACAAACACAATATCCAATCGAGACTTATTTGCTGCTCGATAAACACTCGTACAATTCTCACAGAAATTGTAATCTCACTTCAAATGTATACTTAAGCTTTTAATCTTAGAGAGATAAACACAACTTGTAACTTAGGTTGTTGTAATTACTATAACTGCATTTACTCCTCTTCAGCTCCTTCTTTTATAGGTGAAATGTGCCAACGGTCACATTTCTTCCTTGAATCTGATTTGTTGAGCATAGGTTCAGTGTTATAGTACTGGCGGTTTAAGCTTCCAATGCGTAGGTCAAACCGGCTAGGTTTGTCTTTTACTTAATATAGCAACTGTCAGTTGGACAGTTGCCTGCCCCTGGAAGGTTGCGCCTCTGACTTATTCCAGAATGGAAAGATCTCTTTAGGCAGTCTTCTGCAACCTGTAGAGTATCATCAGACTTGTATAGATATGGCAATGTTACAGTCTATTCCTTTGGTATCATCTTCCGCAGATACTCAAAGTATCCGGTTGCACCAGTCGGTTTTCGGTTGAGTACTGCATTTCGGTTTGGAATGTTAACCGGTTGTTTGTAACTTCATGTTAACCGGATAGCTTCCGGTTTTGGATACATCTTCTGCTTCTTCTCTTAACCGGTCTTGACTTCTTGATCGGTTGGATTCTTGACCGGTCAGATTTTTGACCGATCCTGGTTCTTGACCGTTCCTGCACAGGAGTTTGTTTTTGTTAAGTTCTTATTTTAACCTGTCTAATTTATCTAACCTTAAGCTACAGCCTCTTGAACTCTCTTCCCCCCTTTTAACATTATCATCGGCAATAAATGCTTTCTCTTTCTCAACGACAACTTCAACGTCTTTCATTGCTTGAATCGTTTTGCAAAAGAGTCAGCTTGTTCCATACGTTCAACATCGTCTCTATTCATAGACTTGGTTATCTCAACCATTTGACCTTGAACAAGATTCATTCCATTTATAATTTCTTGATGAAGCGTCAAGTTAAAGTTCCTTTCTTCCTCAAACTTATCTGACTGTCTTTTGAAGAAGTTCTTTTCAAATTTGGAGTAGGCAGAGTTGACCATGTGGACTTCGTAAGTATTTCTCTTCATTGTCTTCTTCAATTCTTTGAGTTGCAAGAAAAAAGGAAAATTCTTTCTTGTTAGAGTTATGTCCCTTCTCGAGAATTGACATTCTGGACTGCATGTCCATCATATTCTTTTGAAGAGAATGCATCATCTCCGTCATAGAGTATAAGAGCTTTCCACTTCCATGAGAGGTTTCTTCAACAAATAAAACCTTTGGAGGGCTGGCTGGAGTAGTTCGAATGGGACTAACATGAGTATGAGCCTACATAGAACGCTCTGGTTCATCTACCTCAGAAGCATCCCTAGACTTCTCTTGATCTCTGAGAATGTTTTTACAAACCTTAAGAATCTGTTCTGAAGGTCCTTCGGAATGAAGGGGTAGCTCAACAACATTATCAATAATGTCCACCAAGGTCCTAGAACGAGGGGATCGAGGAATTGGTGAGCAGGAAATGAAGCATTGTGATAATTGTAAATCTTTTGACGAATAGTCATTGTTAGCTTGTTCCCCCTAAGCTGAAGGAGTCTTATCAGATTCGTTTTCTTTTGAGAGTTCCCCCTCAGTTTGTGCTTCAATAGGTTGATCAACCTTTGTCTCTTTTATTGGGGATTGCTCTGCCTCTAGAACAAGGGTTTCTAGCATATCTGATTCCTGTTGACGATCTAGTGATTGAATAGTTTCATAAATGTTCTCTTCTTCTTCCATGATTGGATCAGGTTGAATAGGATCCTGAGTCTGATCGATAGAAGGCTGGGCCAGCAAACGTTTCTCTTCAACAGACAAATTTCCCAATTCAATTAGATGAATAGCAACTTGCTCTTCTTCTTGTGATATCACGTTACCATCTTCAGAGAATTCCATTGGCTTGTCATCACTCGATGGATTGTAGAACAAATTTAACCTTGAAGCCCCGACGTTATGGACAAATCTGAGAACAATTGAGCTATAGCTTTTCATGATTTGATCAAGTCTCTTAAAGGCACTTTCTTCTGCAGCAACATTTCTTTCCATCAGATTGAAATTTACTTTTCTTGCTTCAAGTAGAGGAAAGAGAGCACGACCTCTGATGTTCGTTTCCACCAGATCTTTCCTCTTGAGAGCTTCATAGACCTTAGAGGTTTTAGCCCACTTCAAGACTCGTTTCTCCACATTAACCAGCTTCATCCATTTTTCGTTGACACCTTTTCCTTTAATAACTTGATCATACCTATTGGCCACTCTGTTCATCACCCATGTGTCGAAGATATTAATTTTCGCAGTTGCTTTTGTATTAGTTTGATCCATCATTATATTGACAATGTAGCTGGCTTCTGAAACTTCCTCATTAGAATTGGTGACAATAGCTTTACCTTTTCCAATAACCTCAACCGGTTTAGGAATTGGTCTTGGTTCTCTGATGGTTATGCCAACAGAGCTCCTGGTGGCTTTCATAATTTCGTGCGGTGTAAGAGGCTTGGAAAAAAGCCCTGTTGAAACCTTAGACATGACTCCTTTTCTCATGACAACGGATGTTTCTTAAGCAGTCTTGGACATAGGCGACTCGACACTTGGAAGAATGTGAGCCTGTTCAAATATTACTACAGTAATAGGAGTAGAAACAACACCCTGCTCTGTTTCAGAAATACCAGTAGCTACAGCGACAATAGGTTCTTTTGGAAGGAAATGAGATTTAGTCATGTCAATATATTCAATGTTTGGACCAACTAGCTCAACAGTTGGCCCGTTAGCTTGCTCCAACATAGGATCAACAACAAAAACATCTTGTTCCAGTACAGGAACACTATAGATATGCACTTCGGCTAGAGAAGGAGTGGGAAATTACCTTAGACGATGCCTTGGATAACTTAGACGCCCTAGGCGCCTTTAACTGATCGCCTTTTGTGATTGATGACTTTGCCGACTTTTTCAACTGGCTGGCGGATGGAGAAAGCGAACACATAGGGATGGCTGCAAATGAAGGAGGACCTTGCTTTGCTTTGAAGTCAACCACTCCAGAATCTTTCTTAGAAGATCTCTTTTGGCTGTTGGAACTAGCATCCGATTCATTAATAGTTCTCGCTCTTTTAGCCCCCGTAGAAAGATTAGAGGCAGTTGGTTGCTTGGACCGAGCGACAGATTTTCCACCTGTCTGTTGGCTAGACGCGCCAGAGAACGACTCTTTTGAGTTCTTCAGTCTTGAGAGAGTGTTGGCAACAATAAAAATGTTGAAAACACGACTAGAGTGAATAACCTCACCCTCTCCTGTAGGAACCCCCAAATGTTCCCGAAACCGGCTGAGTTGGGCAGCAAATCCCACACTTTCCTTGTTCTTAAACTCAATCGACCCACAAAGATTAGAAAAGAGCATAGAAGCCTAGTTGACTTGAATTCCCTTTAAGATAGTTGTCATATAATCGAAGCGATCTTGACTATATAGATGAAAAGAACATGCTTTTCCTTGAAGAGCTTTCGCTATAATGTCGTTCAACAGAATAAAATGCGGCTTGAGAACCTTCTAACTCTCATTCAGCCTTATTTCCGAACCGTCGATCGAGAAAGCAGCCTTCATCTCCATGATGGTTTCCGCTGGAAGATGAAAATTAAAAGTGTGGCCCTCTGATGGAAGTTCAAAGAACTCCGTATAAGCCGCTTCATCAAAATAAATAACCGTCTCGTTCACAGTCACAAAAATGGAATCACCAACCATGGTCGCCGACTTGAAAAACTCCCGAACTTCCTTCTTGTGGAAAATAAAAGGACCGTCGAGATATTTTCCGAGGCCGGAATACTCCAAGGATCGGAACATATCAACCACTTCCTGTTGATCGAAATAATACACCGAGGCGAAATCCACCTGCAGAGTGCAGTGATCAAGGGTAATCTTTTTGTTAGACATTAGAGAAAGAATGGAGAAGATGAACAAGAGTCTTAAGTGAGAAGTTAGAGAAAGCTAGGGTTCTTAAAAGATTTTGTGAGCGTAAAACTTTCAATCGCATGCAATATGTCCTTAAATAGACTTCGAAAGGTCGCATGGCTTCAACCGTCACTTTGCTCAAAAGTAGGTCCCACTATTTAATGTTAGTCGTCTTTTCCTAAAGATAGTCATCATTAATTTAGGGTGTATCGGTCATTCTCTTTTAACTTGAAAGACACCTGTCTTCATGTTATTTGAAAGTGACTATTTTAATGTTTAAGCAGGAAAAATAGATGACACCGCATAGAAGACAACTGTCCTTGATTAGTTTTTGAAAATGAAGCATCTAATAGCACACGTAGTTAAACGTTTTCCTTACTTCTACACTCTATGTGGATTAAGCATTTATTATACGCATGAGTCTATTAGACGCAGACGTCTAATTACTTGTCTTATAGATGTCTAAACGTCTATTAGACGTCGACGTCTAATTACGCATGAACAACACGTATTAGAAGTGTGTTTGGTTAGACGTGAGCATCCAATTGCTCTTGTCTTATAAACGTCTAAACGTCTATTAAACGTCAACGTCTAACCACGCAGGTTATCAACCAAGATAATTTAACTTATAAACAAGAGTGTGTAAATAAGAATACGTCTAAGTACTTGTTTTTTCTTTTAGGCATCCTCGTCTAATAGACCGATTAAGGCTTTAGTCTGCGTGCATCTTTATTTATACAGTAAATTTCCCTCTCAATTTATGCATGTACAAAAAAGAATAAATGAATGTTTTGAGGTCCTTAAGACCAAAAATATTTTTAAGGCAGAAAACACTTAGTCATTAGGAGTGGCGAGTGCCACTTTTGATCTTTTAGAGCATGTCCTCAAAAGAGTATACTCCAATCTTCCTTTCTGCAGCTTTCCTGTATCATCTACATAAAGAAATATTTATAATTTTGGTACCCACATTCACTTGGGTCCTCGATCAATCAGTCCCTTGGGTATCCATATTTGAGTTATCTTATGGATTTCCTATTTTGTGTTGTAATTAATGCGTATGATTTGGAATCAAGAGACGTCTTCCTTCTAGCCACTGATCCCTTAGCTTTAGAGGATGATTTTCTTGTAAAACTCCTTGACTTCTTGTCAAGTTTTAGATTTCCAGACTTGTTGGCTGCTTCTAACTTAATTTTCAGCCAGCTAACAGTTGGCGGAACATAATTTATTTCATCCTTCAAAGTTAACTCCTCATGAATTGGATCAGTTTCAGTATCAGTTAAACTCCCTTTGACAAAACTTATTGTCTTAAGCTTGTCAGTTGCTGAGTTTAACTTCTTACAGGACTGGTTTGGGTCATTGCTATCAAATCCTAAACCTGATTTGGATCCAGCATGTTTCAACAGATTGATCTGATATTTGACATCTTCTCCAGACCTTGTCCAAGCACTAACAATATAGTTTAACCGTTTATTTTCAGAAGATAGAGTTTGTATCTGTTCTTTGAGCATCTCATTCTTAGATGAGATCTCGACCTTGACATTTTCAAGAACGTTTGATTCTAGAGTTTGGGATAAAATAGGTTGAGACACTTCAGAGATAGATTTTATTTCATTCTGACACTCTGATAGCTTTCTGTACTCTATGACCATGTCATTTAGTGCAGTTACCAGTTTTTCCCTTGAAAATTTTTCAGTAGAGAAGTCAAATACCTCTGACTCCTGAGCTTCTTCTTCTTCCTCTCTTGCCATGAAACAAGTAACCTCGTCATCATCACTATCGTTGGATGATGAGTCAGAATCACTAGAATCACTATAGTTCCATTTGTTCTTCCCGTCGCCTGCCAAAAGAGCCTTCAACTCCTTTTCGTCATCCTTCTTCTTCTCATCACGCTTCGGCTTCTGACATTCTGATTTATAATGACCTAAAATACCACAGTTAAAACACTTAACATTAGCTTTAGATTTCTTATCATCATTGGTATTTGAGGAGCTTGAGTTATAATTTCTCTTCTTCAGGAATTTACCAAACTTCTTCACAAAGAGAGACATAACATTGTTGTTAAGCTGTTGGGCAGCTGTCTTCACATCAGGGGCAACTGGTGGCTCTTCTGCAGTTACCAGGTTTTTGGTAATGATGATGGATGAGGGGTGATCTTCTTCAATCCTTGAGTTCAACTCGAACTCATAGGCCTTGAGATTAACAAACAGGTCGAAGAGCCCGATCTTGTTGAGGTCTTTGGACTTCCTCATTGCCATGATCTTTATGTCCCACTCCCTTGGTAAAGCTCGCATGACCTTGATATCAATCTCCCTATTGCTGCAGGTCTTGCCAAGAATGGATAGAGTGAAGATAAACTTGTTGAACCTTGCGTCAAATTCAGTCATTGTTTCTCTAGGACGCATTTTGAAACTATTGAACTGTTGAGTGGAAACCATAATTTTGTTCTCTTTGGTCTTCTCATTACCCTCACACAGTTGAGTGAGTCTGTCCAAGATCTCCTTGGCAGTTTCACACTCGATGATATAGTTGAACATGCTGACGTCATGAGATTTGTACAGAATGTCCAATACCATGTTGTTGAGGTTATTCCTCCTCTTATCTTCGCTAGTCCATTCTGATTTTTTCTTTTCGATTTTATGGGACCATCTGTGATAACACTCCACATGTCATCATAAAGAGAGGAAAGATGAGCACAAACTCTTTTCTTCCACACAATATAGTTTTCTTTTGAAAAGTAGGGATTGCGGTGGCACTAGAATCTTTGGATATGGTCGACATTCTTGGTGATAGCTTGAGAATAGAAACAGGGCTCTGATACCACTTGTTATGATCGGTGTAATCAATAAAGACTAGGGTCTGGCTATTGATGACAACTTCTGAAAAACGGTTTGATAGAAATCCTGTTAAGGATTAGTATCAGTTTCTATTTCGTCACAAACCCTTGCAAACAATTGAAGTGATTCAAGTGCGGAACTGTTTGCTCAGGTTTGAAGCTACGAACCAATGAGAGAAGGAAAGATAGAATGTAAAGAACACAACAAGTTGTTTATGGATGTTCGGAGAAAACTCTCCTACGTCACCCCTTCTTCCAACCACCGGAAGGATTTCACCATATTTTTTTGAATCAAATACAGTTTACTAGCTAGCTAACTGTTGAACACAACAGACTCTGTTAAACTTACAATATAATTAAGAGTATTTCTTAGTTAGACAGATTTTGATTCTCTCTTTAACATGAAGATGTACAAATCAGTGAGCAAGTAAGCAAGCAATCAGTAATTCTTGAGATAGAGAGAGAGAGCTAGAACGTCGGTTGTCCTTTAGCATCTTTATATAGTAGAAAGACACCAACGGTCAAATCTTTTGGATGGACACGTGGCAAGAATCCATTGGAAAGCCTCCATAGTACAAGAGTACAGTAGGCTCTATGCACATTGATCGTGGCCGTAACAAACTGGTAGTGCACCGGAATTTTTTCTGGAACTGTCCTTTACTGAACAAGTAGTGGGAGGAATATTTGCGTATGTGGCGTTCATTCATTGGATACAAATAGTTGGCGTACTGGACTGCACATATGAGTGGAGTAGGAGTAGCATACAACTAGTTAATCGTGGGTAGACGTATGCTACCTTCAAACGACTGTTGAAGCGAGGCATTAGACGTGCTCCCTTAGACTGCCAAGTTTAAGGGAGTTAGACGCCAACGTCTAATAGAGAGATCCATTAGACCACCAAGTCTAATGGAGTTAGATTGCACGTCTAACTACGTATCTCTTAGACTCCACGTCTAAATGCGCATTTGTCCTTCCCTTTTTACATTTGGATCAACAAACCCTTCACTAGTTAGGAGAGAAAGTCAAAATTGAGGAAGATGATGATCCATAGAATGGAAATTAAAATTGTTGAGTCTATCGGAAACGATATAGAGTCCTCCGAATATGATGAACAGTTGAGGGACTGGAGGAGACGATGAGAAATAAAACAAAATAGTTTTTTCCTAGAACAACTTTAATACCAACGATGATTCTTAACAACAAAGCAACTGACAAAAATTTTAAGATAAAGTTTATAGCCTATGTTGTCAACTTTCTCTATACCTCACAAAACCAACAATGCAGATATACACTTACATTCTCAAAACTTATATTCCAAAGTATCATTATATTATGTACATGTCTCTTACTTATTTTTTGTACATGTAGGTTTAAAATTCTGAAATCTTTATTTAATTTCAATAATATCCAAAACTTCAATTGGTGTCAATTCACAATGAAATGCTTAGTTGAAGCCTTCCAGTAGTGGAAGAAGAATGAAAATCGTCATTTCTTTGGATTGTAAACATTTCTCATTATAAGTAATTTTTGTCAGGACTTTAATTCAGTGGTTTATTCAAATGTCAATGTAAATTTTCTAACATATTGTTTATTATTTCAGTTGTTCTACATGGATAGGATTGCTGACCCTGAACTCCAAGTTCCTCACAAACGTTCCTCCTCGCCCACAACCGACCGGAAGGACCTTTCCCTCTAGGAGTAAGAAAATCATGATCAGGATAGCGGACCAAAAGCTATGGGACTTGGACTTGGGTGTGGGTCGTTTGTCGAAATGAAATTGCCTTACTTTTTCATTTTATTTATCGTTAATGGTGGACAAGGCCCGGGAACAAATTAATTTACCATTGTTTTGGAAATTCCATTTTCTCTACGAAAAAGACCATTTTTAAAAAGGAAAGAGATGGTCCAATTTTTAAATTTATGATCCATTCATTAAATATTTCCTTGTTTAGAAGAAAAATTCTCACATTCCAATTATGTAGTAGATATACTACTACCCTTTTTAGTTCCGGCATTTTCCGTGCCACATCAATTAGAAATAGAGAATCTATATTAAAGAAAGGTCAAACTCTTGCAATAAGTATGGCTATTTGAGCCATTACAGTTAGTAATATCTGTACATTAAGGAAAGGTACGGAAAGAGAGGGATTCGAACCCTCGGTAAACAAAAGCCTACATAGCAGTTCCAATGCTACGCCTTGAACCACTCGGCCATCTCTCCTACATAATGATTATGACCCAAAAGATCAGAATAGCAGATAAAGTCATGATTCAATGGGTCAGGTCCACTTACTTTTTTTTCTTTTGTTGACTAACATAATAGAAAGTGGAGATATTTGTCGGTTCAAAAGACGACTTATCACTATTCATGATAATTCAAATTTTATGACAAAATTCTCAATTTTATAACTACTATAACTCATTATATAACTTATAATACAATTGTTTTTTTACAACGATTAACAATCTCTTTATTCTCCCTTATGAGGATAATGTATTAGCTAGAATGTTAGACCATAAAGAAGCTATTATATCCCATTTAAGCTGGGCCAATCTCTTTTTGGGATTCAATACATTGGGGCTTTATATTCATAATGATGTCATGCTTGCTTTTGGTATTGAACATCATGAAACTTTTTTTCATTAGAATAGAAATTCGGCCCATTTCAACGAGATAAGCTAGACATATTCTATCATAACTTCTTCCTGCCAAGGGCAATTTCCAATATTGTCATGTTAGAATGACAATAATTTAATAAGTAGGATTCAGATAGAAATAAATCGAGGAGGTTTCAGATATGGAAGGGATGTTGGACGACTTCCACTTCCAAGCACCCACTTGGATGAGCCTAAGACGGTGGAAGATAATGTAAGAGATCGGGTGGAAGATGAGGTGGAAGATAATCTAGAAGATGATGTGGAAGATCAGGTAGGAGATTGTCTGACATATTAGGTGGAAGATTATGTGGTAAACAATATGGAGGGGCTCAGATTGGAGAGGATGAGCCTTAGGTATTAACCTCCTCTAACGTCAAAAATGCATGACACACTATTGCTAGATCAACATAGAACATAGCTAGATTTGCACGACAAGGCTAGATCTGCACAAATTATAGCAAAAGAAACATAAGTTTTGGCAGATGTAGTAGCATCATCACAACAATAAAAACTCAACATATTTGTCCTATTTGATTCCTCTATCCATGTTTTGTACGAGGCTATGGACATAAATTAATTTCTCAGTGATTCCATTCACAATTACTTCACAAAGACACCCTTTGTAGAAGAACACAATTATTTCAATGTTCGAGTTAAAACACCACCCGAAGTGGTGGTGGAGGATGCAAATGTTACAGATCATCAACCTACATATATTCGAGTTGAAACACCACTCGAAAGGGTGGTAGAGGATGCAAATGTTGCATATCATCAACCCGCATATGTTCGAGTTAAAACACCACCCGAAGTGGTGGTGGAGGATACGACTATTGTAGATCATCAACCCGTAGATGTTCGAGTTAAACACCACCCGAAATTGTGGTGGAGGATGCGACTGTTGTAGATCATCAACCCGCAGATGTTCGAGTTGAAAAACCACATAAAGTGGTGAAATCTAAGAGAAATCTTATACTTGAATCATCCAAAAGTGGTGTAGCAGATTAAGAAGAGGAAGAGGAAGTTAGTGATTAACAATTGACCAGCGGTTTAAGTTGAAATACCACCACTGACGGATGTAAAAGTAGAACCTGAACTCGTAGAGGTTGCAAAGGTACCCCACTCCCGCGTAGAACACAACCTAAGAGGATTAAAACATGTGGGACTTTTCTTTACTCTCCTTACATGGCAATAGTTAAAAGAATTTATCCAATGTTTTCAATCTTTCCAGAATTTCTGAATTTAATCAACAACTTTCGGACTTAATTTTTGCAGATTCTAACTCAAGGTAATATCTTTAAAACTTTTCATAGTCATTATAATGTTTTCTTAACTCGTATAAGGATGTGTTTTCTTCATTTGTCTTTACAGATACGAGAGCGACTGAGTCACGCTGAAAAGAGGAGAGTTGCTTTCACTGAAAAGTGATCCTATTTGGACTCTAGAATAATTGATACCCAAAGCTAATTGATCAATTACAACACAAAATAAAATCCCATCAACATCTAGAAAATTTGCTTCTCTTATTATACATTTGTAAGCTATTTGTTTATATGATTATTATATATATTTTTTATAATATGATGTTCATTTATAGAGTACTCATCATTATGGTGGTGAATTTTTTGGAAATATAATTAAAAGATAAATGAATATATATCACTTATCATCTGAAGATTTAAAGAAGGTTGACTTTGTAAGTAACCTCTCCAATATTTTAGAACATTCTCAATTTTCGACTACTTAAATAAAATGGTCATGTTTTTCATATTATGTTCCCTATTTTAGAACATTCTCATTATTATTTGTACTACATCAACAAAAAAACAAATCAAAATAGTTGACAAATTACCATTGCCATAAGGTTTACCATAGGAGGAAAAATATCATACATCTAAGGCATTTGTAATAAACTGAATTTATCTATCTAAAAGTGTTTATATTTCATATTTATTTTCATATTTTTTTTGTCTTGGTAAAATAGAAAAATACTTTTGTTGAATTCATGAAGACCGCTGACTCGGGAATCGCTGCTTTAATAGATGACTTCGCATTCAATATTATGAAATTTTCTTGGTAAGATTGTGATAATAAAACAAATTGTGGAATATACTAAATGTGGCCAACAGAGTCATTTACAGGAGAAAAAATATCACCGCTTCTGGAGATTAACAATAAGGAAACTATAAGTAATATACTTTTAAGATTGTTTGAGAATTATCTGTACTAACCTGCTGAAACTTGTGTTTTTGAAGTTCAAAATAGTACTTGAGTCGATGAGGATAAAATATGGTTCGTCGCTCCTGAAATTAAAAGTGAACAATGTTAAGAGCCAAATTCCTGAAAAATTAAAGAGAGTTGCTACATTGTTAGAAAAAAATTTAAATGAATTGTAAAATAAAACCATTTGCAATATTGTAAAATTGTTTGGTTGCTACATTATATATGAAATGAATTGTAAATTAATACCATTTGTTTATATTAAAAATTACTTAGAATGGTTGGTTGGTTATATGATTTGTTTTTGGTAATATTGGTCTATTTCGGTACAAAATGGTCATGTTTTGGAATATTGGTAACATTGGTAATATTGGTCTGAAAAATATTTCAGAACATTTGAGAAAAAATAGTCTCGAACATTATCATGTTCGGGAATATTTTTCCAGGATATGGACATGTTCGGGAATATTTTTCCAGAACATTGACATGTTCGTGAAGAAATAGTATACGGAATTATACTTTCTTATATTCTGATTTGTAATTTCTTTTAAATTAAAATATTAACGTTGAATGTTTTCCCACAAGTATTATCTTCGGGATATGTTTAAGAGGACAAAAGTGATGTGAAAGAATATCGAGTAGAGACTGGATCATTCCATTGTTGTTGTTGTGTTGAATCATGCACTATTGTTGTTGTTGTTGTTGTTATATTTCCCTAATACAAAAAACAATGGAATTTGCATTTAATTTTAGATTTTATAACAATTTACAAATATCCAAATAAAATAACATCTCAGAAACTAACCTTATTTCGACCCTTTTTGTTCACAACTCTTTCGATTACAAATTGTTTACGTTTGGTTGGCGGTCGACCTCTAGCCCTTACTCTCAGGGAGATTGGATCAATTTTGTTGGTGAATAAAGTGTTGGTGTAGAATGTGTATGTGAAGAAGGTGTTGGTGTAGAAGGTATATGAGCAGAAGGTGTTAGTATAGAAGGTGTATGCGTAGAAGATGTTGGTGCATAAGGTGTATGTGCAGAAGGTGTTGGTGCATAAGGTGTATGTGTAGAAGGTGTTGGTGCATAAGGTGTATGTGAAGAAGGTGTTGGTGTAGAAGGTATATGAGCAAAAGGTTTTAGTATAGAAGGTGTATGCATAGAAGGTGTTGGTGCATAAGGTGTATGTGCATAAGGTGTTGGTGCATAAGGTGTATGTGTAGAAGGTGTTGGTTTAGAAGCGGATGTTGTCGAATTTGCAATAAACTTTAATTCACTTCTTTCACCACATCAACCAAAAAAGATGTATTATGATCAGATTGTGCTGCGATCAGATTGTGCTGCAATCTGTTGGAGCTCTTGCATCATTGAAGTAAGATAGTTATACTGATTTCTTTTAATGTCACCCATATCAGAATCTTAAATGTTATTGATACTTTGATAACCTTTTTTCAAATTTTTGCGCCAACGGTCCATGATATAATCAGCCGGAACCATATTCACCTTCATTCTTCTCAAAATCGTTAAAATATGTCTACACGAGAGTCCTCTGAACTCAAATTGTTGACATTGACAGTTTTACAAAATATGTCTCCGTTTGGATGAAGTTTACCTTTACAAAATATCTCTCCAATGTTCTCTGTATGGTCTCCGCCACTCCAAATGTAGTTGTTGTCCCATCGTATTCAAGTATGGAGGTGTTGTAGAACATCAATCCTTTCACCTCATTTTGGAACAACTTAAAAATATCTTTAGTATATACACTCTGAAATTTCTTTTCCAATGACTACCCACTCACAATTGGAATAGTCAAATTATAAGAATAAAAGTCCAAAATTTTTCCTTCTCTATGTTCCTCATAAGGGCCATATCATATTGCTCTACAAATTGTTTTAGGGAGATTTTAGAATGAACAAAGTAATAAAAAAAAGCATTCATAGATTCACTTCTTTGAGATGTTGACATGTCTGCCTAGAAGTGACATTTAACATACATTTAAATTCATTTTGCACGTTCAACATGCAAAGAGTTCATCCAATAATTGTATTACAACTGAAACTCATCTATCATTTTCAGCCAACTATTTTCACACTACTCAATTGTGATTGAGTTATAAATAATTTTCTTGGATGTCTTTTTTATACTTTTATAATGAGCATGTGTAGAGAATTTGGCAGGGACTTTCTTCATTATATGCCAAAGACAAAAGCAATGATGTGTGTTCGGAAATCACTTTTTAATTGCAATGGTCATTGATCGATATTGGTTAGTGATTATTACCTTTGGAGCACGTCCATTCATACATGTCAACCATTCTTTGAAAAGTGAGATAAATGATTCTGAATTGTCACTAGACATTAATCTTCATCCTAACAAAATTAATTGTCCATGATGATTAACACCAATTAAAGGGGCAAATGGTATATCATAGCAGTTTGTCAAATATGTTGGGTCAAATGTAATGACATCCGAGAAGTACTTGTATGCAGCCATGCATCTTCCATCAGCCCAAAAGACATTCTTTATCCAACTTTCCTCGTCCACATCATATACATAAAAAAATTTAAACATCTTTTTTACATTCGGTAAAACTAACATAGCGCTTCGGCATCACCATTTCTTGACCGCAAGCACCTAGCTTGTGAAATATATTTTCTACAGCTTCTCTCATCAAAAGTCATATTATCATATCCACCTGCTTCAGCTACAAGTGATTGATATGTTTTTATCAAAGTAATTTCAGCTTTGTCGTTTAAATTCAATATTCTCTTCGTGCTTGGATCTAGAACCTTGTGAAATCTAAGATGTCTCGACTTTCCAGGACTCAAGATATGGTTATGATCATGGAAGACACTAGTTATCTCAATAAGACCTTCATTCTAAAATACAACATTTATCTTAGCCTTAGAGTTCGTCTTGGTGGAAGGTCTACATTGTAAAATGTTTTCCCCTTTGTAGAACATGCACCACTTTTGGCACAAGAGATAGAGAACTACTCTTATTTGTCATCTCGACCGTTCCTTTCTCCTATCTTAGAAATACTAAAACCCTTTGATTGGGAATATGCGCTATAAAATTTGTGAAGCTCCTTTTTGGAAAGAAAAGTCATTTCATCGTTGGGGATTTGAACATCGTGTATTTCATCTTTGAGATCCATGAAGCTAATGAATAAGAGAGAAACTATATTAAGAAAAAGAATAATGTTCTAGAAAAATATTCCTGAATATGGTCATGTTCGGGAAAATTATTCACAAACATGATCGTGTTCTGGAATATTTTTCTCGAACATGGACGTGTTCGGGAAGAAATGGTCCATAACATGGATATGTTCTACACCAATTTGTCCTCAACATGGCCATGTTCTAGATCATTTCTTCCCGAATATGTCCATATTCTAAACCATTTCGTACTCAACATGGACATGTTCTGGGAGCATTTCATCCTGTTAGGATCGGGTACAACAATAACAAGGGGTTGAAAATTGTTGGACTCAATTAGACACTTTCAATTCAATTTTATCATGTTAGGAATGAAAATATGTTTCTATTCTTTTCAAATCTTCGCAAGCTCTTGAACGAATTCAATGACAGAAATACTTGCTCAATTTGAAGTGGTAGATACAAGATGGAAGATGCAGAAAAGAAATAACACAAAAAATTTTATGATTTATAAAAGATTTTAATTTTTACCATTTTAATTTTGAATTGTTGTTCCTTTTATATGATTAAAATGTGAGTAAATATATTCTAATTAATTTTACATTTATATATTTATATATTCATATATATATATATATATATATATATATATATATATATATATATATATATATATATATATATATATATATATATATAAAGGTTAAACATGCAATTTTGAATAACAATTCATTAATATAATTTTCAAAAACAAATAATTATATTTATTTATTTCTATATGTATTGAAAATTTTATCGGAAGACAATATTAAAAGTAAACTGATTTGTGAGAATAATTTAATATTTTCTTCAATGGTTTTGATTATAAATAAACAAATAAAAAAATTATTTTGATAATTTACATTTAATAATTTGTGTGATTGAATAATTTTTCCTTTAATACACTTTGCATAGGATAAGTTTTCTTGCAAAATTAATCTAACAAAAATTAAAATTGTTGGAATTTGTATTTATTAAAATAAACTAGCTCTAGAAGTTAGATAATCTATTACTATGTTTAGGATAAAACAAAAGTTGAATCACAAAAATATGTATCATTTTTCTTGACAATAACTAATTCTAAAATTCATTTCACATGTGTTTTAATTTAGATTCAAATGATAATATATAATATATATATATATATATATATATATATATATATATATATATATATATATATATATATATATATATATATATTAACTTGTGTTTGTGCGAGAAATTAAACTATTAGGAAATAAATATGGAAGAAAAAATTAATGAAAGATTATTGTCAATTCTAATTTTAATTATAGTAGTCAATTTTGATTTAACTTTACAAATTTAACGATTTAATAATTTTTAATTAACTTAACTATTCCAATATTAGTTAAATTTTTAACAAGTAAAACATAGATTTTAAATTTATAATTGTTAGATTTTACAATCTTAGTAATTTCTAAATTATTTTAACTTTACTTCACGGTTTTATTGATTTTAGAAAATAAAGTTATATTAAAAAAATAAATTACTTATTCAAATAAATAAAATAATATAATTAATTTTTGTAAAACATTACTTATTAATTTAATTTATTTATTATTAGTCATTAAATTTCTTTTATATTTTATATAGTAATATATAGTGAATAAATTTTAATATAAAATATTACCGTTTTAAGAAACCCTAGATCTTATAAACTTATAAATATGAAACTATTTTATTTAATTATTGGTTTTAATTTCTTGTTTATAATAAATTAAAATATATTTATTTTATTTTATTGATAAAAGATTTTAATTTTTACCATTTTAATTTTGAATTGTTGTTCCTTTTAGATAATTAAAATGTGAATAAATTATATTCTTATTAATTTTACATTTATATATTTATATAAATATATGTATTTATTATAAGGTTAAACATACAATTTTGAATAACAATTCATTAATATAAATTTTAAAAACAAATAATTATATTTATTTATTTATGTATGTATTGAAATTTTTATGGGAAGACAATATAGAAAATATATTGATTTGTGAGAATAAAATAATATTTTCTTCAATGGTTTTGATTATTAATAAATAAATAAAATAATTAGTTTGATAATTTGAATTTAATAATTTGTGTGATTGAATAATCCTTTAATACACTTTGCATAGGATAAGTTGGAAGTTTTCTTGCAAAATAAAACTAACAAAAATTAAAATGGTTGAAATTTGTATTTATTGAAATAAACTAGCTCTAGAAGATAGATAATATATTATTATTTTTAGAATAAAAATAAAAGTTGAATTACAACTTGTCAATAACTAATTCTAAAATTCATTTTTCTTGTGTTTTAATTTTGATTCAGTTGATAATATTTATATTAATAATAATTATTGATAGATTATATATTTTAAAGAAAAATTAAGAATAATAATTTTACTAATTAAATTAAATATTCAGTTTACTTTATTTTTTTACTAAATAGATAAGATTTTAAAAGTGTTATTTTTAATGAGACCTTAATTAATTTTATTATGAAACATTTATTTTTTATGTAATTGATGTGATAATTGTGTTATAATTTTATCCTAAATTATAAAAATATTATAATCACAAAACAAGTAAGGAAAAAAATATTTCATTTATATAGAATTAATTTTTGTTACTTTCTCAAATACAATCAATTATAATATCAAATGGTGAAATTATTTCTTTAAAGTTTATGAATTGAGGGTGGGCATGGTACCCAACAAACACATTTGAATGTGTTACAAGTTCCTCCTAATGTATGACCTTCACTAATACATTTATTATTGCATTGTTTAATTGCAAAGTAACAAATTCCTTTGAAAGTACCGCTACCAACTTCACATATTGACATCACTTGACCGTTCTCTACAAACATAGGTTAGAAAAATTAATTTAGTTATTCACTATATTGTCGTATTTAACTAAATTCTAATAAAAATATATTGAATAAACTTACGAGAAATTAGAAGAGCTAACACCAAAACAAAATTTAAGAGCAATTTATCCATAATAATATACAATGATGATATGTTTTACTTGGTGAGTTGTTCATGAAATAAAAAATTATATTTATAGTAACTTGAAAATGAAAAACATGAAAAACATGGTACATCATGTAATTGTATTTATGAACAAGATTTTTTTGATAATAATACTATAATATAGTAATTAAACGTTTTAATACTTTTCAATACACATCTCTTATCTTTAAATGGAAAACAAATATGTTTTATAAGATATATTGTATAGTAATCAATTAGTTTTAAGAAGATATATATTAAAATTTGAATTTTGAATTTATTTCCATAAATTTTATTTGTTATTTTATAATGGAAAATGTTCTATAATTTTATTATTAAAATAATAAATAAAAATATTTTATACACTTTTGATATGTTTAAATTTACTATTTAATTAGTTTATCTTACTAAAAGTAAGTGCAATTTATAAAAAATATTTTCTTGATATACTATAATTGATTTGTGTTTTAGTGAGAAATTAAATTATTAAAAAATAAAAATTCAAAAAGAAATTGACGAAAGATTATTGTCAATTCTAATATTAATTATAGTAGTCAAAATCCCAATTTAACTTTACAAATTTAACGATTTAATAATTTTTAATTAGCTTAACAATTTTGATATTAGTTGAATTTTTAACAAATAAAACATAGATTTTAAATTTATAATTGTTAGATTTTACAATCTTATGAATTTTGAAATTGTTATAACTTTACTTCTCCGTTTTATTGATTTTAGAAAATAAAGTGATATTAAAAAAACAAATTTCTTATTCAAATAAATAAAATAATATAATAGATTTCTTAAAATTTTACTTTTTTTAATGTCATTTATTTATTATTAGTTGTTTTTATATTTTATATAATAACATATAGTGAATAAAATTTTAAAGTAAAATATTACTGTTTTAAGAAAACACTATATTTTACGAATTTCTAAATATGAAATTATTTTATTTAATTATTGATTTTAATTTTATTATTTATAATAAATTAAAATATATTAATTATATTTTATTTTATTTATAAAGGAGTTTAATTTTTAAAATATTAATTTTCAATTGTTGTTCCTTTCATATAATTAAAATAAGAATAAATATATTCTTATTAATTTTACATTTATATATTCATATAATTATATATGTATATATTATTATAAGGTTAAACATACAATTTTGAATAACAATTCATTAATATAAATTTTAAAAACAAATAATTAAATTTATTTATTTATGTATGTATTGTAATTTTTATGGTTAGACAATATAGAAAATAAATTGATTTGTGAGAATAAAATAATATTTTCTTCAATGGTTTTGTTTATTAATAAAAAATAAAAATTAGTTTTATAATTTGAATATAATAATTTGTATGATTGAATAATCTTTCCTTTAATACACTTTGCATAAGATAAGTTGTAAGTTTTCTTGCAAAATAAAACTAACAAAAATTAAAATGGTTGGAATTTGTATTTATTGAAATAAACTAGCTCTAGAAGTTAGATAATATATTATTATGTTTAGAATAAAAATAAAAGTTAGAATCAAAAAAATGAGAATCATTTTTCTTGACAATAACTAATTCTAAAATTCATTTCTCGTGTGCTTTAATTTTGATTCAGATGATAATATTTATATTAATAATAATTATTGATAGATTATATATTTTAAAGAAAAATTCAGAATAATAATTTTACTAATTAAATTAAATATTCAGTTTACTTTATTTTTTTACTAAATAGATAAGATTTTAAAAGTTTGATTTTTAATGAGACCTTAATTAATTTTATTATGAAACATTTATTTTTTTTATGTAATTGATGTGATAATTGTGTTATAATTTTATCCTAAATTATAAAAATATTATAATCACAAAACAAGTAAGGAAAAAATATTTCATTTATATAGAATTAATTTTTGTTACTTTCTCAAATACAATCAATTATAATATCAAATGGTGAAATATTTCTTTAAAGTTTATGAATTGAGGGTGGGCATGGTACCCAACAAACACATTTGAATGTGTTACAAGTTCCTCCTAATGTATGACCTTCACTAATACATTTATTATTGCATTGTTTAATTGCAAAGTAACAAATTCCTTTGAAAGTACCGCTACCAACTTCACATATTGACATCACTTGACCGTTCTCTACAAACATAGGTCAGAAAAATTAATTTAGTTATTCACTATATTGTCGTATATAACTAAATTATAATAAAAATATT